>NW_007577841.1:0-22957 GCF_000690725.1 Stegastes partitus | reverse complement strand
AAGTCATATATATGACTTTAAATATGTATATATATATATATATATGACTTTAAAGCAAAACACCTCTAAGCTGATACCCCTTGTTCTTCGTGTGGCTTTTTATTGGATATCCTCCCCTTTCCAGAGCTATAGTCATCATGGATGAGGGGCCTCATTAATCTTACTACCTTTACAGCAAGTCATCCATCGTTTATTAATGTGCTGTGAATTGCTCAGCTGCACAAACCCATAAAGAACAATTTGCCTTGTGCGTCTGCTCAGATTTGTTCAAATCATGATGGATTAGTTTTTACATCCTCAAAAGAATAGAAATTAATTCCACTGGCAGACATAATTTCCATATCGGTACGTGTGTCGGTGAATGCTGCAGGTGGAAAAGTTACGACAGCAGAAGAGTCTCCCTCCCTCTTTGTGACATAGGCAAAAGACAAACACACACAGTTACTGAATAAATCAGCTTCTATGCAGTGATGCAGAAAAAAACAGTCCTCATAAGCTGACAGGAGGACCGACTATTGGTTTCCATGCAGCACATGGTGCAGCATCTGTTTTCTAGTGTTGTCTCCACAACAGACAGTCTTTGGTCTTCAATTTCCGTCACTGTCTGTGGGAGAGTTTTCCGTCGCAGCGGTGGTCCCAGGAGCCTCATTCAGTGTGATTTAGTACCACCAGGAATCTCCCTCCAGCCGCTGATGGATTCATCTGATGTCTGCTGCTCTGTTGGTGTGCCAGCCTTCAGGCATTTAGAGAAAGTGAGTTATCCTACCTGACCAGGCTGTTCTTCACACCTATCAACACCGGATGCTCCAAAGTTGGACACATAAGACTCAGAGCAGCAAACTCTGAGCACTTACTGAAGTGAGAGCCTAAAGAAGGGGCACATCTGTCTTAAAGGGTAGTTGGATTTGAGGGAAACCTAAAACTAACAGTTTGAGGTTTTCCTCCTGTGGGTCAGGGGTTTAAAGCCAGCATGGCTCTGTTTTGCAAAGAAACATTTGTCAGATACAATCCTTATGAGGCTTCTGTTGATGAAGCTACACATTATTAATGTGATTAATATTAATGGGAGCTGCCATTGAACTTAAAACTTTATTTCCGTGACCTTAAAATTAGGACTTAAAAATGATTTTTTGTATTGTGGATTAATCTAATGATTCTATTCATGATTAGGTAATCTTTTTCGAATTAGAAGCTTTATTGTCAATATAGTGCACTGCAAGACAACAATACAATTTAATTTTAAAGGCACTCCCTGAACACAAAAAATACACTGCAATGTCTATAAAATGTCAAAAAAAAAAAACAAAACTGTGGAAACTGTAATCAGTATTTCCCAAAGCCCAAGATGACATCCTCAATTATTATTATTTTTTTTGTTCAAAACCTGAAGTTATTAAGAAAACAAAAAATATTTAAATTTAAGAAGCTGGAATCCGAGCATTTTAAAGTTTTTTTCTTCTTTTTTTGTAAATTACTTATATGGATAAATTAATTAGCAAAATAGTTTTCAATTAGCTAATTGATCCATCATTGCAGCTCTACTTTAGATAATTAAGTTGCTCTCTAAATGCTTTACAGGGACAACTGAAGGATAAATTCTGCAGCTCTGTGCAGCTTCTTGTGTGCTCAGATTTAGCAGTCAGTTAGACTTGCTGACGCAGGTGTAGCTGATAATTTAATATGCGTCTCCTGCTATGACTAAACACAATGCCGTCTATAAAAAACGTCCGAGAATCCGATTTGCTTTCAAACAACAAGTAGTTGTGTCTATATGCACCTTGTTTTTAGGGTGTTGCACAGTTTTAAATGTGGACTCTAACATCCACTAACTTGATCCAGGGTTTTTCTCAGTGATAAAGCAGAGCTGAGAGGATAGGGAATGGCTGCCAAAAACACGACTCCAAACAAATACAAATGTTGCTCAATAATATGAATGCAACCGTCACAAGTTGTAAGCTTGTAAAATGTCAAGTCTTGAGAGTTTAAATTGAGTTCTTCTTCCATAAATGGCCAAAAAGTCAATCAATGCAGTTATTAAATTGTAAACAACCACAACATTTTCGTCTAGTCTGCTAAATGCAAATGAGCTAGTGATTTTTTGGAGTTTGCAAGTCATGAACCAATTTCATTCGTTTCTTTGCTACCAAAATCTATACAAAATAGATAAATACAAAAAAGCCAAGTGTTCCAAGTCAAGGTATAAAGTTAAAACATTATACTGGCACAAATGAGCCAGAAAACTTGGTGGTAAAACCTGCTTTGCTTTGGTCCCTTTAGTGCAGAAAGGATGCATTACAAAGCAAGTTAGACAAAACCAGACTTTGTGAGAGTTGGCTCAGCAAAACCAAAAACCTCAATCAGAGATAATTACCACAGCGGTTGACAACTGTCTATGTTAACTGCAACATTTGCAGACTCGCACAAAAATGAAAAATGATGTGCCGCCTACTTCAGTCAAGAGAAACATTCTTTTGTAAAGGAGAGTGTGAGGAATCTAAAAATTGATTTTGATAAAAAGCAACACTGTTCCTGCAAATGATGCAAGAGAGGAACGCTGGTAGAAAACTGCTAATCGTCTAAGCAATATATTAATTTTACCACTCGGTGACTCTCAGTGCAGCTCATTTCTGACGAGACAGCTTTAGATAAGCGCTTTAAACATTTAAACATGATGCTCAAGTAGTGCATTTAGGTTTGACAGTGTCTCCGGTTGAAGGCTACGTGGAAATCACTTTGGTTTTTGGTCAAATCATGATCTAAAGATTGTCATTGATTAAATATTCTCTGAGATAAATACTAATAGGCTGATCAATTATCTATTCTGTGTTTTATTAGCTGCAAAACCAGCTGTAAAATTGACTTGGCAGCAAATCAGAACCCAGTATATAAATGTACAACATACCTTGTTAACCCATTAATCTTTATTTGTATTTCAATATAGTTAGCATGGGGGCTCAGCTTCCCAGTTCAAATTGATCCATCTGATCATCCATTCATTATCTATACACCGCTTAATCCTCGCTAGGGTCGCGGGGTGCTGGAGCCTATAACTTAGGGTGAAGGCAGGGGACACCCTGGACAGGACAGACAACCCGGAGAGAACATGCAAACTCTACACAGAAAGGTCCTGGTGCCCCCACCGGGACGCTAACTGGCGACCTTCTTGCTGCGAGGCAAGTGCTACAAACTATGCCACTTTGTAGCCCTTCATCTGATCAGAACTCAGAAAAACAACAGATATATAGAATAAAACAAAAAATACTGTGTTGATCCCCAAGGGGAAATTGTGTAAAATACATATATTATATATGATTAGATATGATTTTCTTAGGCACAGTTGGTAGCACTTTTGCCTCGCAGCAAGAAGGTCGCCAGTTCAGTTGGGGGCACCGGAATCTTTCTGCGTGAAGTTGGCATGTTCTCCCCATGCAGCGTGGGTTCTCTCCAGGTTCTCCAGCTTCCTCCCATACAGTCCAAAAACATGTTGAGGTTAACTGGTGATTCTAAATTGTCCGTAGGTGTGAATGTGACTATGCTTGGTTGTCTGTCTCTAAGTGTGGCCCTGTGATAGACTGGCGACCTGTCCAGGGTGTCTCCTGCCTTCCCCCTAAGTCGGTTGGGATAGACTCCAGCCCCCCTGCAACCCTAGTGAGGATTAAATGGTGTACAGATTATGGATGGATGGACGGATGGACGGATGGATGGATGGATGGATGGATGGATGGATGAGTTTCTTAAAATGATTTGAACAAGAATGCCCAATTCATAGATCAACAATCAATTATCATTAATGGTCCTTCAAAATAAACTAAATACTTGTGCTTTCTTCAGTATTCATTTTAACCTTATTCAGGACTTTTGGGGTCTTTTGGACCCCAGGCCATTTGGTTTAGGTTTTTAAATATATAAAAAAGAGGGACATTTTTCATGCATTTGGAACCAAAAATATATCAACTTATTAGAAAATGTATTTAACATAGTATAAAAGTCTATCATGAATACCAACAAGTATTTTGTACATAATCTTTCTTGGGGTCCAATGGACCCCAAAAGACCTTCTTCATGGTAACATGGAAGTCTTGAATAGGGTTGATTACATTTGATTTCAACACACATCTAATGATTTTTAGAACGGAATGTCTTTTGATTTAATTTTATTAACAAGCAAATAAACTTAACTCTAAGCTTCTAGAGCTAAGGTTTAACTCTACGCTCTGCCTCTATAAATTGATATTATAATTTTAGATTAAATATAGAAAGCAAAAATCAAAATAGTGTGTGAATATTGTGCACCTTTTTAAAGAAGATGTGATTAGCAGAGAGGGAGCTGGTGCTTCCTAACACAAAGCCAGGCTTGACTCAGTACAGTTTATCATGTAAAGCTACTAAGATTACGCAAATAGGATGCCAACAAGGTCGCCTGCACAATAACATACAGAGCAGAAACAGTAAAAGCACACTTCAATATAGTTTTTCACCTATTGTTTTTTTTTTCTTTTTAATCTTTCATGAGATTAAATGCTATTCGCTTCAACCTTCTCTGCAGAAATTAGTTTTGAACTAACTTCCACACATAATCACAACATGCTATCCTGCTCTCTGACTGCAGCTTGTCATCGTCTGCTTTGATCAGAATTTACCCACTTAAATGAAAGATGGCTGCACAGTGTTTGTACATTTACCAGATAGTTTGTGGTCTTCACAGCAGCTGCAGGTCTGGAGATATACCAATACAGTGGTAAGTGTTGGCTAAAAATACAGTTTCCATTAATATCCAGTCATCAAGCGCACTAACAGCAGCTCGCTAAATCACTTCTTTTCGGAGTTAGGTCCTCACTTTTAAACTGAGAACCAAGGGAGCAGATCACGAAGGAGCAAAACTTTCTTTCCTCCCTCAAGCTTTTCTCTGACTCATGTCTCTGGAAGTAAACTCTTCCAGCATCTCCAGTGTGATTTATTGTATGTTTTGGGGGCTTGGCAGAAGATTGAGTTTTATCGCACAACTTGTGGCTTCGCAATCATCCCTCAGAGAGGACAGATTCCCAGAGACTGTGCAGCTCTGGCAGCGTATCTGTACTTTTCCGTTTCTATTTTCCTGGTTGTTTAAGAGTTTTTCAGTTGGATATTTCAGTTTCTAACTAACTGGTGCTGCACATGTATTGCAACACTGCACAGCATGTCAAGGACGGTTCCTGCACTATGAAGACAGTTTTCAGCATATTTGCTTTTGTGATGAAACAACCAAGCTCCTTCTTGGATTTTTTCAGCACCAGGAGCAAGTCTCATTCGGCACTTGACTGCTCTGTCATTTTCAGAGGGGAGGTTATGATTTGATCATCTGAGCGCTCTTGGCTGCTCAGGTTGCTGGTTTTGCAGTGTTCCGTTTTTACAGCCTCGACTCCGCTGACACTGGACACCAGAGACGAGCTCAGAGCATTTCCCAGGAGGCCGAGCTGCTGCTGATGTGTCATCATAACGGTGTTCCTGGTCAGATGACCTTAGATAACCTCTGCGTTGAAGTCACTACGGTTTATCAGTGAGGATCTGAGACCTATTTGCCACAAGGAGTGACTCACTCCAGTCATTTACACTGGAACAAATGCATGAATCGCTGCCAAGATGCTTGTTGGAAATCCAGCCCAGACTCACACTCGTGTATCACCATTCAGCTATAAGTTAATCAGCAAGAGCTGGAGGACAAAACAAAACACCATCTCGCTTACTGCTCAAACAGATGCTCGAGATGCTGAACAGACAGGATGAAACTTTACTGCTGAGCCTCAGTGAACAGATAAAATAATCTTCCTATTTAATTCAAGGAAATATTCATCCCGTGGCAACTTTTGTATTTCTCAAAGTTTGTAATTGAGTATTCATGGTACAAAGTTACAAAGTCAATACAGACTTCATTTGGCTTCTTTCCTGCTCTTAATTTTCCAAAGCCTGATAACGCTTACTTCAGTACTTTAGATAATTATTCCTCCCCCAGACAGACCTGAGGAGCAGCAGCAGTACCAGCAGTGTGAACGAACTTGACAGCAAATCAGAGCCAAACAAAAAAACATATTTATGCGATTACTGCATGGCCAACTTAAGATGTCGGGTTCCCATGGCAACGTGATATTTACAGTCGAGCTGGACCCGAACATCCAAATATCCAAATTTTTGGTCGTTGTGGTGGTATATGATATATATTCACCTGCAACCTGCCCCAGCCTGCACACCACCCGCCGCCACCATCGATGGTGACAGAACTGTGACTGCCAACTTAAAATGGCATCAACAGCCAAGTACTGCCTGTGTGGAGCGCTCCGTCTCCGTCGACTGTGTGCGATATTGCAACCTCATTCAGTGATGTTAGTAACGCACAACTCAGCATGTTAGCAGATAAAACACATTCCCTCAGCTCAGAATCTGTATTGGTCATAGATAATAGTCAGGAAACGATTTGGTTAAAGGGAGATGTTCCTTCAGCCGATTTAAATCTGAAACTGTGAACATAACCTGCTCCCGACCAGGTTATCTCCACAGCATAAGTTACCATGGAGATCTAGCCAGGTAAAAAGAGAGCCACCTTCGTGGTACTGAAAACTCTGGCTTTAAGCTCAACATACCTTGCTAACCCACTAATCTCGCAAGATCAACATACCCAGGATATCTTTCAGAGATCCAGCTTGACTAACCCTAACAATCGCACTCAGGATAACCAGTCCTACGATGGTGGTTATCAGCTCAGTAAGTCAACCCAGGTTTGTCTGATCTGAGTATGAGCGCATGCACATAAAATGGGTCGACCTCTGACCAATCACAACTATGGACAAATCTGGCTGCAGAGCAGCTTACTTTACCGCCGAGGAGCAGAATATAATCTTTACAAAATATGAAGAATATAAAAACATCATAGGAGCTAAAAGCCAGGAAGGAAAGCTGGCAGAAAATTGCTGACTGTGTGAATGCATAAGTTCTATAATTTATAATATAATAAAATATGATCACTGTTCCATCATGAAGACATGTATCGGACAATAAGCACAACTGAGGATTCCTTTAATTAATTTGTTGTCTAATGTATATACTTGTGGCATATCTGACATTTTTTACTTTCAGCTGCAACCTTGGTGGTGTAAAAAGGACATGGGAACAAATGAAGAACAAACATAATTCAAAGCAGTGTAGGATTATTAACATATCCTACAAATACAAGTTTTAATCTGAAAGTCAGTTTACTGTTGTGGAGTGATATTGGCATGGAAAAAACAATATGAATTCGCTTTGACATTGCCTGTAGCCAACAGGAAAAAAAAAAAAAAGAATGAAGGAAAACAGGAGCTCATAGAGATCCTCATGCGCTGTTTTGCTGGTCCCGAAAAACCCTCACACTCCTCAGTGTTCCCTCACAATTCACGATCCGATGTGTAGCGGGTCTTCAATAAATGCCGGTGATGCCATTTTGTTAAGAACTGCTTCACTTTCTGCTCCTTCTAAAGAGAACTGATTTTCAGTGGGCAGTATTTTTATACCCAGTGATCTCAATTTCAAACATAACCTGCTGCAGAACAGGTTAGCCGTTCAGCATAAGTTACCATGGTGATGTACCCCGGTAAGAAGTGAACCACCTTCGTAGGACCGAAAACCCAGGATTTAACCTGAAGGTACCTCGCTAACCCTAAATCCTGCTTCATAGTACAGGCCCTAGGTTAGCTCCACAGCATAAGCTACCATGAAGATCTAGCCAGGTAAAAAGAGAGCCACCTTTGTGATACTGAAAACTCTGGCTTTAAGCTCAATATACCTCATACCTTAACATTGGAGTCTATATAATTTTTGGAGGCAGCCTCAAGTGGCCATTCGTGGAACTGCAGTTTTCAGCACTTCTGCATTGATTTTATCTTTCAGTGTGGATTGTGTTTTACAGCATATTGATTTACGCTATGATAGTGCTTCTGTTAAACAAAATGTTGTAGAGTAATAGGCTGTAATTTTATCTGACTTTTTCAGTGTGCAGCTGTATTGTACCAATTTGTGCTTAGTCAATTTCAACATATTAGCTCCAACTCCAACAAGATGACAACAATCTGTTCTGTTTTAGTCACCATTTTTTGATGTATGCTAAGAAACTCAGAAAACTCACTGCCAGCTAGGGCTTTGGCAGTGTCATCACTTACTGATACATCAGCGCACAAGAATAAATGCTCACAACAGTGAAGGCCACTTGCATGGGTTTAGAGTGTCAGCTCTTTGTAGATTCAATGCAGGAGTATAAATCAAGCTTTACACTATGTTCCAAATTGCACGCTTATTATTTAAACTTACAGCCGTTACAGAGAATGCGTTGTTACGTGCAGTATGCACACAAATGTGACAGACTGGTTCATCATAACATTGCATCTTCACCTTTGACCCTCTTGCTCAGAAATCCGTTGCCTTCTGCAGTGTAAGATTTGGAGAAAAAAAATACAAACTGTGGTATTTGAAAATGATATCTTTGCTTTCTCTGTCACTTAAGCCTGTTTATACTAAATTGTAATTTCTTTTTTTTTTTTTCCAGATGTGTTGAGCACATCTTGTACTCCTGGTTGGGAAATCACAGTTTTAGACCAGTGAAAGTGAACCTGAAAACCAAACAAAATTGAAAACTAGTTAAGTGGAAACTGCAGAATCTGGTGATAGTTAACAGTGAATTCATCGCTACTGGTGACCTGTAGACGTGGACATTTGATCAGCAATTGATAGCAGCTGCGGTGTGAATGAACAAATGAATCAGATTAATAGGAAGTCCAGGAAGTTTCCCCCATATTTACACTGAAAAACAGCCCTGGAAGATTTCAGTAAATCCCTTCACATCATAGATCACTGATCATCAGGGAATAAATCAAAAATGGTAACATGGGAGTACACTGGAAGTGCTTTCTCCTCATTATTCCCGTAAAGACTGAATCACATGGATAAGTATCTTCAGAATCATTAGGCTGGCGAGGAAAAAAATTCTGCAAACCAGCGTTCATCTGAAGAGACGTGTGTTCTGCAGAAAGGTATTTTGTAAATATGGTGAAGGAAAAATGGTCTCACTCTATGTCACAATAATATGTCCACAAAACCTACAGAAACTTTTAATCTTTTCCTGTAACTGCAATCCTAAAAAGGCATTTACTAAGTGGACATGAACAGGAAGAAGGCCGGACTGTAATTTTCATTATCCCGTCACACAATACTCCAACTAATTGCATGAAAACTGTTTGGCACTGCCATAGGAGCCCATTTTCACCACTGGGTCATTTTAATCAATGCATATTTCTTTCAAGAAGTGGTTTTGGTTCCACAAATGAATTGGCTCAAAAGCCCAACTCAAGCTTTTTTTTTTCTCTCCACAACTGCCTTGATTTGCATTGACTGTAGTCCAATAATTGTTAACTGCACAGAAGAATGTAACAAAATCAACCATACTGCCTGTTCTCATCTAAGAGTCAACCATGTGAGCAACTGCAGTTGTACGTTATTTCTCAGGAGGACGCGTGCACAGCTAAAAGTTTGCTCACCTTATTTCACTTACAGGAGTCTAAAACAGGGGTTCTCAACTGGTGGGTCACCTGTTCTGGGTGGATCCGCGGACAGTTGGTCAAAATTAAATAACATATAATGTGCGTCTCAGGTTGGACTTATTTTTTATTTTGAAAAAACTTTTATTTTGACAGGCATGGTAACCATAGTTTGTTTGACGTTCATTTTAAGTTTGTGTTGATGTTGGGACGCAAGATGTCAAAGCGCAAATATGACCCGGAGTATTGAAAATGTACTAGGGCTGGACCTCAATAGCCAACTATTCGTTCGCTGTGCTGGAACTGGGATATCAATTTTGATCTCTAAATATTCCTTCTTTTGTACATGCAGTTGTCATGGTCCTTCTTAGTTTCTCATTAATTTGCTCAAAATAAAGTGAAAACATATTGTTTTGTGCCCTTATTTATTTTGTGCAGTTTAGTACACACAGTTGCCATTGTCCAGTTACTGTGCATGGTTATATGCTCTGAAATGCATATTGCACAGGAAAATATATTGAATATTGAATTCTTAAAAAAAAAAAATAATAATCGGGTCGCGACTTAATGACCACGGGAAAATGTGGGTCCCAGGGTGAGACCAGTTGAGAACCCCTGGTCTAAAATACAGAGTGGCAACAGAATACCAAGACAGGATTTCTTAAATTAGCTGCATCTGCTTAAATATTGTGCCTAAAAAAGTATTAACCGCCCTTGGAAGTTTACCCTTTTGTTGCTTTTTAACATTGAATCATTGTCAGTTTAATTTTTAAAATTTATTTCAAACATTTAGTGGACAAATACTGCCAAAGTACACAAAAACTGAGTGAGCATGTAAGAAACAACCTTGTGAGGGAGGCCACCAAGACACCTATGAGTCCTCTGAAGGATGTACAAGCTCAGCAGCTGAGATGGGAGAGACTGTGCATACAACAACTGTTGCCTATTCTTCAGCCATCAAAACTTTATGGGAAAGTGAAAACCTCATCTTCAATGTCAATTAGAGAGTGTCACGCTGGAGACTCTGAAGTCAACTGGAAGAAGGTTCTTTGGTCTTATGAGAGAAAATTGATTGAGCTTTTTGGCCATCAGACTAGACATGTTTGGCATCCTAAACACTGTGTGGCGACTCTGCGCCAGAAAATATGCAGAGGGAGATGGTGGAGAAGGTTAAGGAATATTTATTGATTGGGTCAGGGGTAAAGGGGAATTCCTGGGGAACCGGGGAGTGAAGGTCCGTGGTGGGGAAACCAGTTCGTCGAGGATGAGGTGCCAGACGGGGTCCACTCCAAGGTGTAGGTGCTCCGAGGGCTGTGAGGTGGAAGTGGTGCCAGGGAATTTCCCGTAGATGTGTGGGGGTTGGTGCAGTGAATCGTGCTGGTTGGTGCTGGTGGGGTTCTCTGTGCTGGCTGAACAGGGACTGCTGGTGAGCTGGTGGAGGCAGTGCTGGAACGGGCAAAAAGATAACGAGGTTAGCGAAAACACCAGACTGAAAAACACAAGAGTACTCAAGACTAGTAGAATTGAGCGGCCACGATACCACGAGAGGCTGAACAATCATCTGGCACTGGAGCACACGTGAAGGCAGGCTTTAACCAGTGGCTGATGGGAAATGGGTGACAGGTGTGTGACGAGCTCTCCACTGGCACAGCCCCGCCCAGCCTGAAACACAGCAGCACAGAGAACCCACAACACAGACACCAACTGGAAAGTGCACAAAAATACAACAGAGACCATTATTACAAAGACACCATGCCCACCATGAAGCATGCTGGTGGCAGCATCATGATACAGGGATGATTCTCAGCAGCAGGCCCTGGAAGACTTGTAAAGGTAGAGAGTAAAATTAATGCAACAAAGTATAGTGAGATCCTTGGAGACAACCTAATGAAGTCTGCAAGAGAACTGAGACTTGGAAGAAAATCTGTTTCCCAGCAAGACAATCATCTGAAGCTACAAAGAATGTTTAAAGACAGGACGGTGAATATTCTGGAGTGGCTGAATCAAAGCCCAGACCTCAAACAAATTGATAACTTGTAGCTCACTCACAATCCCTGTGCAACCTGACAGAGCTTTAGCAGTTTTGCAAAGAAGAATGGAATAAAATTACAGTGTATAGATGTGCAAGGCTGTTTGAGATCTACGCACGCAGGCTCAATGCTGTAATTGCAGCTAAAGCTGTAATTTAACAAAACAAAACATGGTGACTTTAAGGGGACGAAGACTTATACAATTCATTTTATTTTCCATTTTATATCTTTAATTAATTGACATTGCCTTGTTGAAATCTGTTTTCACTTTGACATGAAAGAGTCTTTTCTTTTCTTTGCAATTCTTGTCAAAAAAGCCAAATTAAATTGACCATGACTCAATCTCGAAAAGCAATAAAAGGGGAAAAGTTCCAGTGAGGCTGAACACTTTTTATAGGCACTGTAGCCTGTGGCTGCTTTTCTTCTCTGAATTTAAAACACGGACTTCGTACCGACACATAAATGTGGCTGTAAAATTATTTGGCCAACACAATATTTCTTCTTTGTCAGAACTGGCCAGGGTTGATGTTGACATTTGCACAAAGGCAAAAAGACATTCTGTGGCATTAAATTGGAGGCCCAGAACAGAGCCAAGACAGCTTCCCAGTCCAAATCCAGTATGACTCACATTCATATTCATGAACATGATGCATTAAAGGATGTGATATGATGTGATGTTGCGGAACACTGTCTTCTTTCTGCAAATACATGCTTTGCAAAAAAACATTCTTAAACACATTAAAATCCCGCAGGAATGTGGCATGAGCAGTTTTTTTTTAGCACATAGATTGCCGCACATGTTCTGTAGAGATTCCACCTGTATGTCAACTATATTTACCTTCCTTTGTAAATCACCACATGGTGCCACATCATCAGTGATGATTTGTAGTATAGTCAAACCAGTTGTCAAGAGAAAATTGAGAGTGACACAAGTACACGGACTTGCAAATCTGTTATAAACACGTGTTCACAGAAATTTTGGGGTGCCTCAGCACATGTCGGTAGCTTTGACAAAATTAATATCCTCACTTTAATCTCTGGTATTCTCCAGCCTTCCTTTCCAGCTCTAAATCATGGACTCCTGATTTATTTAAGGTTTTTTTCCTCCCATAAACTGACGCTTCACATCAACCACACAGAGTGAATGGGCCCAGGGAGAATACTGTATTTCAGATAAATGAGCTGAGGAATCTTTTGAAATTCAAAGCAAATCAGAGTTCCCAAATTTCCACTAATAGTTTAATGAAAAGCCTTTCCTCCCCTCCCGACACTGTATAACCTTACATGAGCCATTTTTAACTTGGTAGGATACTGTGACAGGACGCAGGCAGACAGTGGATGTCTGCTCATTACAGAAGACCGAGAACACTCTGCTCCAAACCAGCGTGGTTCCTGTAATGTAGGAAATGGAGCTATTGGGTTTAGGCCATGCAAACTGGATATTTCACTCCCAGTAACTAAAAATATAAACTCACTGTGTCTATTCAGTACGAGATTCAATACTGCTGTCCAAAGCATTAATCCATGCGTTTTGTTGACACTGGATTTTCTTCCTTGTGGTTTAGGGTCCTACAGATTCTACTGTTTTTATACAAATATCTATTTGTCTTTTCTTCTGCATTAAGAACGTCAAAAAACATAGAATAGAATAGAATAGAATAGAATAGAATAGAATAGAACAGAATAGAATAGAATAGAATAGAATAGAATAGAATGCTTTTATTGTCATCATACACAAAGTACAACAAAATTAAAAAGACAACTCCAGTGGTGCAAAAGTATAAAAGTAAAAGTATAAAAAGACAAATAAGAATATATACATATATTTACAAAAGGAGCCATTGATGGGGTATTTTACAATCAGCATATGAATACATTGTTTTCTGTGATTTTACAGTGAAAAACTGCAACATAAGAGTAAAATGATCTTACCATATTTAGTCTTTAATATAAATGTTGTTCTCTTTTAAATAACAGTCAATATCTGTAAAATAATACTTTTTAAAACTGATTTAGATACAGTGAAATAATGTAATTTTACGATCAGACATAAAAAAAATTCTCAAAATGCAGATTTTTGAAGTTGACATTATTGATAAAAATGTCTTGTCTATTTTGGGGGTTAACATATAATTTAATGCTTTTCTTCTGTTTTTATCTGGAAGTTAACAGAACAGGGAGAATGTGTAAAATTACATTAAATTGTTTTTTTTTTTTTTTAAATACAAAAAAAAAAAAAAGTGAAAAAAGTGAAAAAACTTAAATTTTTTTATAGTTTTGGCAGACTAAGAGTTGGCAACAGGAAGCCTCAAAAGGCTGATTACAAGGCTGATCCTGTAAACCTTCATGCCACCTTGCACCTGCTTGAGCTCCTGCAACAGAACATTACCTAATGCAGCTATTAACACACCAAATACCAAAATATTTCCAGTTTTGGATGCACGATCAAATACAACTATGAGCCAAAACGTATTACACCTACTAAGCTGTTAGTCCTTTGCATGCCGCTAAAACAGCTCCAACCTTCTGAAGGTGCCCTGTGATATCTGGCTTGAAGACATTAGCAGCAGATCCTTTAAGTCCTAAAGGAAGATACAAGCCGGAGCTGTCTTCTACCAACCTGTTCAAGGTTTGCACTCAGGCCGTGTGTTTCAGAGAACACATAAGCCTTGTGTTTCAGAGAACCCAGTTGTTCAGTGGTTGTTATGATCTGGCAAACTTTTGTCTTTACACCTACTCATTTCTCCTGCACCATTACAGAAACCGACTGTTCTATTAACATCTACATTATCCCAGAACATGATTCTCCTTGTTCATAACAGATAATCAACATTATTTCCTTAATGGGTAAGTGGTTGGACAGTGCTGGCTCATTGGTGTATATCTGGGTCCTGATGATCTGCGATTTTTCCTCATTTACTACTATAAACTCTACAAACTGACTCATCAAAGGCAAGCAAGTCAATTCCAGGAAATTCGTACAGTACAGTAGGGGGTTGTTACTGTTAAAACTGTGACAGTTTGGCCTCTTTCAGCACCTCAGTATGGTTCAGCTGAGTGTCAGCAGAGGACAGAAACATTAGTAAACAGTAATCCCATATTCAATGTAAACCTAATATTCCAAAAATACATGCAGCACTGTTAAATACCAATTTTTCATCTTATGTAACAGTGAGCATTAGGCATACTTTTAAGACACATTTGTGTGTCTCACCTCCTTTTCTGAGCAGAGTGGAGAAAGCATACATTCATACACAACATTCGGTGACTCTTCGTCATGTCACATAAACACATGACTCCTCCACAGCGCAGTGATGCTCTGCAGGGCAGCACAAACTCCAAATATGGAACCGAAAATATTGGGAAGCGACCAAAATCTTGGAGAACTTACTGTCTGATTGTTTTTTGTTTTTAACACTGATGCCTCGTTCAGCTCAGACCGATGTGGCTGCCCACCTCATCTTCATCCCGCTGAGGGAACAGACAGAGTTTGGCTGCCGAGCAGAAGGTTGACTCACGTTGTTTCATAACGATTTGTTCACTCACCTCTTTGACACAGTGTTCCTCTCCTGCTCTCTGTGGAGGCCTAAAATCAAAACATGTTAAAGTGGAGTAATACATTACAACGCTATGAGGAGTTCTTCTACACGTGAGCGAGATTTAAGAATATAAATTTGATGTTTTTTTTGCACTAAAAGCTGTTTTCTTACAATTTACACCACATGGGTAAACAAACAAATTGTGTGCCATTTTTAAACCCACATGGAACACACAGAGACTCGCTAATTCATACTACGGTGACAACTCGCTGCCACCAGCAACACAATAAATTGTTTTTACGCCCCCTGAGGATGCAAACACACAATAATGACCTTTTCATGATGTATCTTGTTTACCCTCTGACGTCGCAGCCTTATTGGCAGACCTGTAGGTGGACTGTAATTTATGGTGAGCCTCTCTGACGACGGGTAAGAAGTGGATCAATCTGATTGGATTCGAGGCAGGACTTTGTATTAATTGTGTAAAAATGAAGAAGAAACCTGACAGCAGTTGAAACAAACAAGATGACCGATGATAGATTTATCAGTCTCGGTCTCTCAGCACCTCGGTCTGTGTCTCTGTGTGATTCATCTTTAGCGGCAACCTTCAAGTCTCTTGTCAGCTGCTTTTAGGCGGTCGTGGAAGTCAGCCAGCAGACTCCGCCCTTTCTGTTATTGAGGAGAAGATGCCAGTGCAGCAAGCCAATGTCCTTCTTACTCACAGTACACAGAGGTCAGTTAGCATATCAGCACCAAAGGATTTTTATATCACATCCTGGATCTTAAAGGTTTAGCTGCATGTACTTCCAAAAGTTCTTGGCTTCACCTAGAAACAAAGGGCATAACTTCCATTTTGGGGCCTAAGTGTTTACTATATCTCTGTCCACCAAAACTCAATGTTTGACATCATTTCTTTGCAGGTGCTGCCCTTTGAAAATCAGTCGTACGGACAAGTCTGTGCAATATAGATAAACATTTGGGCAACATTAATACGCCCCTATCAGTCTATATTCATGAGAGAATGTGTGTAAAACCATCCAGTGGAACTTATATAATCAGAACTAATAGTTATAGTTATTTTTCTACTGATATTCCCTAAAAGTTTGCACAATCCTCTTTTGCTGTTTTAACGGTGTAAATGTCTGCACTGTGGGACTAATAGACTTATCTATGTGAGAGGGAAACCAACAAAGCCCAGCACAGGTGGCAGAAGCAGCCAAGTGTGACTTCGAACTGTTGCCTCATGAACCTTCCTCGTCTCTGACTTCTGTTTCCCAAACTTAAATCCCACTTGCGTGGTGAGGTCATGCATCCTTTTTAGGAGAATCTGGAGACTCAAAATGTGACCTTCCTCCATGAAGGGATCCAAAGTTTAAACATCTGTGGACCAAGTGCGTTAAAATTGAAGGCAATAACATTGAAAGATAATAATGCAAGAACAGTCTTTCTCCTGTGACATTTTCTGGTGAGGCAGAGAGCTTTACTAAGTACATTCATTGACAGCGTATTCTTAATTTACTAGTGAAATTCCCCATGAACTCACACAATGACTACTGCAGAACACAATGCATGTCCCAAACTCTCAGACTAAAAATATTAATGTGGAATGATGTATCAAAACGGGCCCACCCACATATATCCAGCAAGACCCGCAAAGAAAAAGGAGGGGGGGAAAAATGATGTGCATACTGCAGATCTCATGTGAGCAGAGTAGACAGGGAATAGAGAGTGCAGCCAATCAGTTGGAGAAACTGCCAAAATGAATGTACTGTACAAACCTGCATGAAATTTTTGAGTTTCCAGCTTCACACCCATTGGATCACCCCTGCATGTAGTTTCTTGATTTTCTTCATTCCTCTCTTCATTTCCGATCCCCTCTTCTCCTTTCTTGGATTGGTGAATTATGAGATCGAGCATTTTCAAGGCCCTTAGAGAGCCGAGGAAAAATAAAGAACCAGAGAACAACAGCAGTGCTGCTGTCTCAGGGGTGAATTATTCCTGCAGTGATTACCAAAAACTAAAAATTTCCCAGTAAGGAAGAACAAGTAGAAAACTGGTACATTCCATCCTTGCTGCACCTGCTGAACACTTTCATGTTGGTTTAATTCAGGTTGGGATTTTCCAGAAAGAATCTAAATTCACTGTTTGATAAACCATGACCCCCTTAGTTACTATTAAAACCTGGCAAACCTTCTGTAGTGAAAATAGTCACAGGTTTAAATATCATTAAACGGTCATTTTTGAAATAGGGGGTCCATTGTTTCAGACAGAGGTAGCCATTAAAATGGAAAAAATATTTATTAAAATATAAAACATAAAAGAAGGTGTTGCATAAGTATTCACCTCCTTCAAATGAGTATTTAGTCAACGCACTTGAAGCTTGTAACTCCTTCAAACGAGTCATAGGTGTCTTGGTGGCCAGCTGTGTTGAATTAGTTGAGTCACTTTGAGGATGGTGGATAGATATGCGATTATGTATTTTATGTTTTATATTTTTTATTAATTGGCATGACTTTGTAGAATTCCATTTTTACTCTGACGTAAAAGAGTTGTGGAAATTGTAGAAATTCTTGTCAAAAATAAAAAAACAAACTATCTCAACTGTGTTCAGTGTTGCAAAGCAAGAGAGGGGAAAGCTTCAAAGAGGGATGAGTACTTTTTATAGTGTAAGTACCATATGAAATCATGACTACATAAACATCAGTAGGTGTCACCTAATCAATATCCAACCAAATGTCAAAAACTGTTACAATACTCATTTTTTCTGAGTTTTATGGCATGAAGTGACAACCAGGAAAGTGTTTTTGCACATTAGGATGTCACAGTAAAACTGATCTTTGACCTTTTAGATCTTATACATCAATACCGTATTATTTTATCCTATCAGACAAATGTGAGAAATTTTGTCATAACTAACTCCAGAGTTATGACCAAACACTCATTCAGTCTTTTAATGATTATGGAGAAGTTTGAGTGCCAGAATATAATCAGTTCATCCTTGAGTCTAAGTGGATGTTTGTGCCAAATTTGGAAAAAATAAAATAAAAAAAATCTCTCAAAACATTCAAGAGGCAGATAGTTTGACATATATATGGTGGATGCATAACCTGTAAACATGAGTTTGGCCTCAGCTGTCACTGACACTGAGGCATAAAAACAGGCCTCTCATTTCTAGCTGGCGCTTGCCAGCATCAATTGCACTAATCTCGATAATTAACCAAATTTTAACTTGACACACAAGAATTTATTTGAAGTAAAATATGCACTTAAACATGCACTTGATGATACATGCGCTTTAAATATGAGACTGAAACCACATGTACCAAATAAAAAAGTTAGCATCATTGCTAGTTCATGATCCACCAAAGATCTGAAGTTACAAATTGTTTCAAGACATTAAAAGGGAGAACCAGGTGAACCAGGAAGCATCCAGCCAATTGTGTTGTTGCGCTGAAGCAAGAAGCGCATTGTCATGAAAACGTGTGCATGTATTGTAGGAGTAATCTGCAAAGAAAAACACTTTTCAACTTTTTAAGTGTTATTTTAAAACCCTATTTGACTGCTGACTCTAGACATGCAGCTTTTATGTGCTAGGGACAGTTGAAATTGCAGTCATGTCTCTCTCCCTATTCATTGAAATAAGGACTTTGACTTGGTAGCCTCAACCTGCAGGGGTGTTATCAAAATGGCTATTGAGTGGTAGCCTTGATTATAAGGACTTTGCTACAACTAGAATGAGAAAATGTGATGAGATTTTGTTCTTTTGTTCAAGATTTTTGTTCTGTTTGGCCTCTTACTTAAATGTTTGTCCATATGAGGAATGAATGTATGTAACAGTAGGTTTTAATGCTAATTTAGTGCTAATTCAGATTACATTTGCTAATGTGTGAATGCAAAAGGGCAGGACAAAGCTGATAATGTTGGAAACGCTACAGTTGATGTGCTGTTCGCTGATGTCAACTGTGACTTAGAAACCAATGTCTTGAGTTAATGATGTGCTGTTTATTGAAGGGG
The DNA here is from genome assembly GCF_000690725.1 of Stegastes partitus. NCBI lineage: Eukaryota > Metazoa > Chordata > Actinopteri > Pomacentridae > Stegastes > Stegastes partitus. The sequence continues at coordinate 3,838 of NW_007577841.1, read as the reverse complement.
GACTAACGCAGCAGCAAGTGAAGGCAATGACTGCAGGTCACATTAGAGCAAATAGGCTCCAATCCAATCCATTCCTTACCTCCACCTTCAAAACTCAGTGTGCTGTTACTGCACACCGCTGCAGCATGTGGGCTAATTTAAATGCTGACAGGTCTGCCGTGCCTTGCATGAGTTCTAAGTCATGATTAGACATCGCTGTTTGCAGAGGGGTTTAGCACTTGCATAAAAAGGCCAGCTAGAAGGACACATCTGTTATCAATTTCTTGTGCAGCCTTTTAGGTTGTCAACACGGTCGCATAAGTGGAGAAGCAAGTGACAATTATTGTATATCAGAAGGGATTCCTCATCTGCTGGACCCATCATATAAATACCTAATGGGTTTTCAAGAGCCAGCAAATGTGGGCCAGAAACCGAGCTCCATTTCCTCGTTGATTGCAACTGCAAGTCCAGCAGTCGATTCATTCAGCATTTAGTAATAACTTAATTTGCATTCCAGATGTTTTAATAAAACCAGGACGAGAACACACAGAAGTAGATTAGCCACACAGGTTGTTTCTTCTCAGCAGCTGATCAAGAGGTGATCAGGTTGCCCTTCAAGGTGCTTTTTTCATTGTTTGTTTCATGCTCCATTTTCACAGTTAATGGATACTTGCAACATTAAGACCTAATCGTAGAAACCAGAACACCAAGACGAGCCTGAGTTCAAAGACAAAAGGACTCAACTGAGCTGAAGAGCGCTATAATGGTATTCAGATACAGATTACACAGCAAGTCCGCTAACTTTCAGAGTCAGGGTTTCTCAGCGTCACTTCTCGAGAATTCCATTTTGGAATTGTTTTTTAAATTTTTTTTTTTATTTCAGCAGTTCTCTGACTGCAGCCATGAACATATTGAAGCCATTTGTTGTCAGCTTATTGTTTCAAAAGAAATTACTGGAAAAGTGTCTCCACACTGTTACTGTGCGCTGACCTTCTGTCCTGCACAAGCTTCCAGTCATGGCTGCATTCAATCGCATTTTATTACAACTGTCTATGCCAGCATCTTGTTAATTTAACAGAAACTTGGCCTGGTTTTATTCAACTGCATCAAAAGGAGTAGAAAGCAGCACTTGACCTTCTTTGAACTTTTGCAGTTGTACAGACTGACAGCTGCCACAGGGGAAATCTGAAATGTTGCACCACTAATATTTGTCTTTGCCTTTCAGTAATAAGACATGAGTAGTTAACGCATTGGCACAATGGCAAAAACTCATTTTTAGATTCATTTGAAACAGTATCATCACTGTGAGCATGTTTGCATGTTCAGCATCACAATCCCTTGATTAGTAAACAACCATCATAACTACCCAGTTTGTTTAAATAACCCAGTTTAATCTTATTTACAAAGACAATAATAGACAAAATACATTAAAACTCTATTTCCTTCTTTCAGTGCTGAAATTTGACCGACCAAAGCAGCTGAATAGACTCAGAGAAGTTTCTTTGCATGTTGTAAATAAGTAACTTTTTTTTCCCCAAAAGCCTTTTTACAAAAACAGCATGAACACATTTAAGCAGCGCTGGATTTGTTACACGCTTTAATTCAGTAGTAACAGTCGTGACAGGGACAAAATGCCAGATGGCAGAAAGACAGTTCATATAAGGTTTAGATTACAACATCTAAGTCAGAAGCACAAACCACTACTTTTTGTTTTTTAGTCTCTTGATTTAATGGGTTGCTTCAGATTTTTTTTTTTACAAATTAGAATAATAATATTTTGGTATTTTGCATCAGTTAGCTCATCGACTTTGCTAGTTCACATGATTTTCTTCTATTTTTTTAAGTATTAATTTCAGTTTTAATAACAGGGACATACATTCAATAGCCTTGACAGTTTGTTGTTCAGCTAAGCGGATGTTGCAAACAGTGTTTTATAAAGCTGTCATGAGTAATTATACATTGATTTAAATCCAAGGGAGGCAGTGTTTTCATAATAGCAGTACTGATTCAGTGAACTTCGGTGTCCTTTTTTACAATTTGTCAAATGGATTGTTAATTACTTACAAGGCAACAAACAAGAAAGAAAAGCTATTCGCAGCCCCTCTGAGGTCAGATTCTAAGTCCCCATAGAGGCAATGTTTAATAAACTATTACATTTTAGGGCTACATTTAATCTGCAAGGCATACTTTTGTTAAGAGGAAGAGATTCAGGTAAGCATGACGCATTCAGCAAGTTTTTAACGTAAGTAACTTGATTTAATGTTGACGTGGGAGGACTGACAACAGCTCTAATAAAGACTGCATTTGGTTGTGAATGGAATAAGGGAATGAATAATGTGACAGTGACAGCTACAAAAATGTTGCCTGCTTCCTGGCAAAACCACCACAAGGACAAGAAGATCATCTGAGTTAAAACACTCAGCTGAGATTTCCTTTGAAAAGCTGCCAGATGATACACAAAGCGCTCGACAAGAAACGTCTGATAACAAAGGCACTAAAAGGACAAACCTCGAGTGGAGTTGACATCTGGTACATTGTTCATCTGTGAATCAAGAAATGTTGGAACTCAATTTCTGACTGATGAAAATTGTTCTTAATGTTTTGAAATCTGGATCATTCATCTGCGTTTTAAACAAACATCAGAGTGATGTGCATTTAATCGAAGCTGTTTGTCACTCAAATACTGCATTTATGTGCAGTGACATATGGGAAAAGGTATTCGGTCAATTTAATTTTCATTTACGTTTTTCGTTTTATTGCTTGTTACAGTCAATTCTTCTTATGACTAACAGCACAAAATTAAGCTGAGCCAAAAGAACTTTTTAAAGCCAATAAAATGTGTGTTGTCCTGCCCTTACATGGAGTCTGGTTGTGGTGAGCAACACTTTCTGCCAAACATGTGGTTTGGGTTTAGGGTGTGAGGATGCCAGGGCACACCAACACCCAGTATCTTAGTGGTAACACACACACACACACACACACACACACACACACACACACACACACAGTAGTAGTGGAGAACTAAAATGTCCTGCTGAGGTACTTCTTCCCTGATGATTTACAGAGTTTATTGTGTGCATAAGAAGACAAAACAAACTGATTCTGACTCAAGTGCTTCAAATCAATTAAGATAAAATTACAAAATAAAGTGCACAAGGTCAGATCTAACTTCCATGCTGACAAAATTTTCATGGTCAGCTGCTACACCTCTACACAGTTCACAATGGTTGGGTTCCTGTTGCATAACGTGGAGCAATAATCCTGTTAATTATAAAAATGCATATAAATGTACTGACAGGGAAAAAGCTTTAAAGCAATAGGAAAGATTGGTAATATCCATCCTTCTTGATGTGGGGAAACAGTGCTAACTACTGCACCGCTGTGCTGCCCAAAGATTGATGCCTGTGGATTAAATAAAACGCTACCATCAGTCTTTATGCTTTGTTTAGCATAAAGACTGGAAACAGAAGAACACAGACACCCTGGCTTGGCTTCCTACTAAAGATAACAAAATCTGCTTTCCAGTGTCCACAATACCTCATTGTCTTTATCCATACAAAAACAAACATGTGTAAACCGCATGCTTCCATTAAATGGGACGTTGTGAACTGAACCATGTCCCATCGTGATGCAACATCTGGGCTAAACACTGCACACTCTCTCATTCAGCATTTTGTTTAGGTGCACATTCTGAATAAACTTTAAGTCACTGTTATTTATATAGCACATTTAAAATGACATTTGTTCACCCAAACTGCTTCCCAATGTAAAGAAATAAGATAAATGTAACAAATCTAAAGTTTAAATGGAAACGTTAAGACTCTATTGTATTATATATTACATAAATTGTAAATAATTA
>NW_007577840.1:717861-814037 GCF_000690725.1 Stegastes partitus | reverse complement strand
CCTTGAATAAATCCCTCTTTTCTACACACCTAACCCTTTGTTGCATTTTTGGATCCCTATCAGACTGATCCGTAGCACTTTTCTATTTTCTGTTAGAAATACACTTTGCTTTCTACAACACAGAAACCATGAAACAACAATGCCTGGATCAGCGTCACATTTTCTTATATTAACAGTTTTGATTCTATCACAAAATTTCAGTTCTTCTTTTACTGAAAATGTTATTCTATAATACTGGAGAAGTTAATATCTGTACCACACTGTGCAAAAATTTTAGGCACTTCACATGTTTAGATATTTATCCATCAGGGATGCAAATAACCCCAAACATACAGCCAGAGTCAGTAATAACTATCTTTACAGACAAGGTGACCATGATCGTTGTAAGAGATGGTATAGGCCCCAGAGCCCTGATTGAAACATCATTTTATGCCAGTCTGGGATCACTAAAGGGAGCAATTAAGACTAGCTGCATTTACAGAAGAACAAGTTCTACGAGATTCGTGGAACAACCTCAAATTTTGGAAAACTGTACACCTAAAAGAATTAGTCCTGTGCTAAAGGCAAACACCTTTAATACGCACTGGAAAAATAAAACTACTCATGGCAGTAGGTTTGAAAGGATATTTTCTTTATATTGGGTACCTAAAACTCTGCGTAGTACAGTAATTGTTAGCTTGCTTCAGTGGAGGGGACATAAAACCCAGTTGTTCCAAATATTCTTCACTGACAATCCTCTTTAATCAATGCTCCCTTACAACCAGCGATGAAGGACCAACCTGCTGAAAGACTGAGTGGTTGCTGCTGCTGTTTGCTGCACATCTGGAGGTGTTTCCAGAGATGGGATATGTGGTGTTTGTCAGCTGTTGCCAGAGCCTCCGGTACACGTACTGCTGCACGAGCGGATAGATGAGGAAACTGGAAAAAGCGTAGAGGGCCACCACAGGCTCCACAAGGGAAAGACGCTTCATTTTGAGGGGCTGAAAAACTCCCTGAAAGAAAGAGACGCAGAGAATTGATTTAGAGATGAACATGAACAGAGATTATATAAAATACTGCAAAGAAAAATAATAATAATAAGATTAAAGTACACACAAATGAGGTTGATCTCTAAAGTGTGACTGTACATTGATGTGGCACAGCCATTTTTGTTCTACAGTTAAAACAAATTCTGAATATCAAATAGTTCAGTAAAGATTCCTCTATTGTTGCAACCTTCAACAATTAATCATAGTGTGTAGACTGAGCAGACAGGACCACTCTACTTCGTCCTAAAAACTGCAGAATTAATAAGTAATAACAAAGAGTCTACGTGGAAGTACAGATATTTGTTTGGTTGTTTTTCTGGTGACCATCAGATAGTATGCACTAAATTATAGATGCAACATTACTTGACAAGTTGAAACATAACGCAGAATGTAAGATAAAAACCTTGTTCCTGGAAATACAGCAGTTGTCTTGCAGGATGAGCAAGGTCAGGTCAATATTTACAGAACCCACCGAAAGACAACGGCTCAGCATTCACCTTATTTATATCTAAGATGTTAGAAAGGCAACACAGTGTGGCACCTACCTATTTAAATAGTCGCATGTATCATGTTCTTTCAGTTAATTAAAACCCGGACAGTATTGTGTTTACGAGCCGGGTTGCTTCTCTTGCTTTATACCGAACTGCGCGACGTTACAAAACGACTTAGACCCCGCCTCCTGTTCATCTGATTGGACGATAGTTTCTCAAGGAAGCGCTTATTCGATCAGACCACCTGTCAATCATGAGTAAGAGTGGATGAGAACATTCTGTGACTTTCTGCATTGGGCCGGTATTACTGCTTAGTAACATGTTTTTTAAATGTGTTCCTTCAATTTCCACTGGGATCGTTATGCAGAATGTTTCATTCAGGTACTTTAAATGAATATAAAGTGTAATAAATGCTCCAGTTTTTAAATGGTATTACGGTAGCGTGAGGAAGGCGTGCTTTGCGTCGGAATGTACCATTATGCCAACACACCGGGAAGGATTTTGTTGTGACAGCGGAGTAAGAACCCGGCGGGGGAGACGGTAAGACGAGATACGCTGTCCTTCTTCTGTTTTTAATTTAAATAAAATCGGCGGTTGTAAGATAAAGCAAAAATGCAAATAAATATGCAGGTGCATATGTTTTATATGGCCGAGTTGCTCATATGTATCCGCGAGTAACTGACAGTTTATCACCCCGGACGTACAGGTAGAACCACCATCAAAATATTGTAAGCTAGCGAATCATAGCCGTCTCTGTGATTAATCTGGCTAACTTAGCTAACGTTACCAGCTAGCGTTAGATAGGTGAAAGACACTAAGCTGCTTTCGATTTGAAATTTGCATCTCTCTTGTTTTATTTGCTGGTGTCCAATCGCACAAAATGTAGTATTTGATGCTAACTGACGGTTAAGCTGGCTAGCGTTAGCTTCTCCTTCTGCAGTTGCAATATGAAGTCGTGACTGTCCGAGTCAGGATGGATGATATTTCAGTCACCCGGCCTGGCTGCTAACTGTCGTTAACGGTCGCGTTGCCCTGATGCTTATAATCTGCAGTTGCTTGCGATATTCACTTTACATTGAGATTGGTTTGTCCTAGGTGTGGGCCTTAGCTATGTCCGCAATTGATAGCGTATTAGACTTTGGATTTCGCAATGTAAGTTTCCCAGTCGTTCCGGATCACGCAAGGTATTGCTTAATTAGTTGACAGATTTCCTTATTAGTAATGCTAGTGGATTCTTTAGGAAATATTGAAATGCAATCTAAAAACCGTATTGTCTATAGTCAGAGTGGTGTGCACTTTTTTTGTCCCTAAAAATCTTTAGGAATCCAAGCTATGCAATACAATATGTATTCTGTTTTAAACCAGTCATCCAGAAAAACGCCTATTGATTGGGTTTTTCCCTTTTTGTAATCTCTCCATCAATAATAAACAGAGGATCTGACTCTGTTGTTTCCATCACATTGCAGATGTGGCATGTGATTGAGAATATCGCTTGTCTGATCTGCTGTCCATCATTGTTTTTGCTTTCCAGGTCATAACATAGTTTTTTTCATCTCGGAGCAACAATGGCCTTCAGCAAGGGATATCGCATTTACCACAAGCTGGATCCACCACCTTACAGTGTCATAGTGGAAACTAGGACCAGGGAGGAATGCCTCATGTTCGAATCAGGCGCTGTTGCTGTTTTGTGTAAGGCATCTTGTCTGATTACACTGCAACAACATGTTAAATGTTCTTTAAACCCTTACCTCAAATAAGGGTTCTGCAAAGGAGATTCACTACAGTAGACTAATTCTTGAATATTTAGTGATGAATATGAGTCTGTACAAAGATGAAGTCACAGGCTATATTTAACTTAAAGTTCAAGGGAGAACACTATCAGTAATATTCCTACATTTTGTTACTTCTGTTCATCTTCTAGCCGCAGCAGAGAAGGAGGCCATTAAAAATACATACAGCAAGATTGTTGATGCCTATGGAATTCTGGGTGTCCTTCGCTTGAACTTGGGTAAGTAAAAAAAAAAATTTTAAATTCAGTTTGTTGCCTCTTGACTAGGTCCAATCCAGGTTTTGATCTCTATGTTCATGTGACTGTGAAGACCCTCTGGTTTGTGGCCCTGTTGCTGCTTACTTCTAAGCTGCTTTTCCTGCCCTCGATACGACCTTGAAGGTTCTTGTTATCACAACAAGGAAGAAGCAGTTTAAAGACTAAAGCTCAGTGTTATAGATAGCTGAGATTTGACTGGTTACTTTCTATGAAGGAATGGCATCAAAGTTTAATGAACCTTTTTTTTTTTAATCCTGTCTTCTAATAGCTAATGTTTATTCTCTTAATGCTTTTGCGTACTACTTGCTGTCCTCCTTTTTTCTTCAGAATAAACCACACATAATCATTTTTTGTTTTTATATGGCACTTTTTTTCTGCAGGTGACTCCATGCTTCACAGTCTCGTGGTTGTAACAGGATGCAGCTCTGTGGGCAAGGTGCAGGACTCAGAGGTTTTCAGAGTCACACAGACAGACTTTATTTCTCTGAAGAATGACCCAGGAGATGAAGACCGGATTGCTGAGGTGCGAAAAGTCCTTAACTCAGGACACTTCTACTTTGCCTGGTCTTCCACTGGAGTCAGCATGGACTTGAGTCTCAATGCACATCGCAGGATCTTAGAAGACACTACAGATAACCGCTTCTTTTGGTAAGGGCATGTAATTATCACTATTCCAAGATTATATAGACACTAGTAGGCAGGATTTTGATTTAAATGGTGTCTGAAAGAGTAGATAAGAACCATGTACAGTTTTACATTTGAGAAATATTAGTTTCTCTTGAATGCGTGATGTGGGGGATTATGTGATTTGCAACTAAAATTTGTGTGTTTACTGTTGTGTCTGTCTGTATGAATCAATAGGAACCAATCTCTGCACCTGCACCTAAAACATTACGGAGTAAACTGTGATGACTGGCTGCTGAGGCTGATGTGTGGCGGTGTGGAGATCAGGACCATCTATGCAGGGCACAAACAGGCCAAGGCCTGCATCTTTTCCCGCCTCAGCTCAGAGCGAGCCGGCACTCGATTCAATGTCCGAGGAACAAATGATGACGGACAGGTGGCGAACTTTGTGGAGACTGAACAGGTGAATCACATTTTTTTACAGTTTATTTAGACCAATCGCGCTTCAAAGATGTAATGCTGCCACAGAACAGGAGGCAGTGATAAACATATTCTTCACACTAAAAAAGCTTTAGCCATTTTTTTTGTTTTTTACATAATGAATCATATATATTTATTCATAAAGTCACATTGTTAACACGGTATTGACAGTCCTAATGCCATTACAAAATTACATTCCTTCTAACACTGGAAAATGTTGCATAATATAGTAAAGGGTAATATCAGTATGGTACTGTGCAAATGTTTAGTCACTTTAGATGTTTAGATTGTCATCCATCATACAGTACCTTTTGAGAGGCGTCTGATTAGTCTTAAATTGATTTTGCGATCACACAAATAACCCCAAACAGAAAAGCCACTGTCTTTAAGTACTGTAATCAGTGACAAAAAGAACAAGGATTCACAAAACAGATGGAATTGACCTCACAGGGTCCTAAGAGTTTTTTGTAACTATAAAAAAATATATATATGGTAATGGTAATAATATATCAGTTTAAAGAATGTCTCACAGGTGAGTATTTTTTATTGCTCTGTCAGCAAATCGTCCAAAGACACGTGCTTATTTAAAAACGCAAGCTTAACTTTCAGTTCTTCATCGTGGGAAAATAACTTAGTTGACACGTTCCCTTTTTATAGTTCCCGTTTAAGTAAAAAAGGAGGGACACAATAACTGGAAATACTGCAATTATAATGCAGTTCAACTACACTATTTTGTTGTTTTTAAAATTAGCATAAAGGTCTGTAAATGTCTGAATAGAAGTTGAACGTTACTAGCTTCAGACATTTAGTGGTAATTGCAGGAAGTTTTGTATTAGAAAGTATTGTATTGTCACTGGTTAGTTTGGCCAGCCACAGTCAGACACTAACCCTAACCCTAACCCTAACCCACATCTGCATTTGACAGCCAGTTAATCTGGACCCATCCCATACCTTGTGTTATGATACAAAATATTACGATGTGCAACATTTTCTACTTTAAAATAAAATTACCTGTAGATCAATACATTTTTAGTGATGTTGAATATACAATATTGCAGGAGACTGATAACAGTGATTCTGTCCACAGATTATTGTGGTCTGTTCTGTTCCTTATTTCCCTTTTATTGACATTGCTGTCATGGCAACAGTGTTGTGTGTTGCTGCTGCAGACCTCATGCATTAAGTCATGCATGTGCTGCAAATATGTCTGAGTCAGAAATCATATGGATTAGCTGTCTGAGCTGTGTCTGCTTCAGTTTGTGCAGGCCCAGTCACAAGAGATGTGACATTTCTGGTGTATGCACAAGTTCAGAGTTCACACTGATGCAAATACCATGTCTCCCTGTAGGTTAGAATGTAATGTGACTATCCTGATTGTCTTGTACTTCAATGCATATTGCTTAAAATTTAAAAGAGCTGGTAGCTGCTCTACATATGACACAGTGCCTGTCATTACAATTTATCTTTTACATTTCCTTTTGTGTTGAAATATAGCCACAGATGCGCACATGCTGACACAGTTTGTAGCCCAGTTCTGTAATTACCCTGTATTGCATTATTCAGCCATAGAGATCGATGTTTTCCTTCTAACTCACCTGTTTAAATTGTCATTTCTTTCCTTAAAACGTGTCTTACTGATGTATAAATCAGTATTTTCGCACATTGCAAATAAACGTAACCAAGTTTTTTTGTGTTTTGAACAGGTTATTTTCCTGGATGACAGAGTTTCATCCTTCATACAGATCCGTGGGTCTATTCCTCTTTTCTGGGAACAGCCAGGAATCCAGGTAATGAAAGCTAAATCTGTCTCATACAGTTTGCCTTGAATTGTGAATGTGAGGTTTTCATATATTAAGCTACATTATATGAGAATCTGAAAGTAGTCCTGATGCTTTTGTAGAAGCCTAATTTCATTTATTCTGCAGGCATAAACGAGACTCAGTCAGCATCAGTGACCAAATGATCAACCTTTTTTTGAGAATGTGCGAGTTAAAATTTCAAGTGGTCGCATTGGTGCGAATGCATGATGATCATTAAGCTGCATTAGTGTCGCTGTAACCGATGCAGACAGTTACTCTGTTAATCACAGTAGTAGAAACAAGTACTTTTATGACTTCAGTTTACTGCAGTATTCATGCTTAAAAATGCAGTCTTCTCGTGAAAAGCAGAGCGAACCTAAATGCGCTGTTTATTCCGCTCATAGAAAAGACCGCATGTATAAAAAAAATCACTCGGTTTCATCTTGGACAAATCTGACATTAGAACGCCCTAGTTTTGAGGTCGCACACCTGTTTGAGCACACCACAGCCACCTCGCAGCAGCTACCACAGCTTGCAGTGTGCGGTGTTTAGGGAACATCGGTAAATTGTAGAGTCGATCAATAAGAAAATGTGCAGTCATATGTTTTGCCTGTGACAAGGTGGGAGGTGCGACCAAATGAGAAAGTTGGTCGCACTGGTGCTACCAGTGAAAAAGTTCATCTGGAGCCCTGTGCTGGCTCAGCGTGTGCATAAATAAGGAACAACTGATGATGCCAATGTGGTGCTTTTGCAAAAACAAGAGAAAAACTTAAAATAAACTGTACTTGGCATTGTGTCTGTTAAGAGAGTGTGAAGGGATGAAAAGTCTCCTTGTCATTACAATAGATCGCTTTGTACTAGTTTTAACTCATTTTGTTGCTGTGTTTAGAAAAAGTCCATTAAGGGTGTTTTGTTGCAACTGAATGAGAATCGGCACCCTAATGGACTGGATGAGAACCCCCACCTGGTATAACCTTTTTTTTTTTTTTTTTTTTAATGGGCTCTGCTGGTGCTGGTGCTTTCATACTGCAGCTAGAAATTTCTCTGTGCAATGCCAAAGGCTATGGCTGAAAACCAAAGGAATCTCCTTATGGGTTTTAATGTAGTCCCCCTCACAGTACCTGTGCAGGAAATACCATTTTGGTTAATTGAAGCATGAACAAGGATTCCCCTTTTAATTCACACTACAAACAACCTCACTGGTATTCTCCTGACCTTGTCCTGACATTGCACAGACTAAAAAAATTAAATCAGATGTGGGGAAGGTTAAAGATAGTAATAGTGGTTGGTAAAGGGCATTTTTCTGTTTTCCTCAGCTCCCAGACTTCTTTGGTCAGGTGAGAGCCTGGTCTGAAAACATCCCCCAGCCGCTTCCCTTCATTTAGGCTGCTGATATATCCGGGGCAACTGGATAGGTGTTGATAGATAATATGGACGACTGAGCCATTTGTTCTGTTGAGGCTTTGACAAGCCAAGACCATATTAGTCACCTATTCAGTCCACAAGGTCTGTAGTTATGTCAAATCACAGGGTAGTGGGCTCGGGGTTGTTTTCAGACAGAACCGTAGTCCTGCTTTTAAATCACTGTTTTAGCTCTTAGCCCTTTCTACCAGTTGTGGCTTGTAGGCTCTCCTCCCCATACTCTCCAATGCATTCCCTGAGCCGGATATATAATTTTGGTTTTATCCCAAAAAACAGTTAATGAATTTTCCCCAGGTAGTGTATAATATAAATAGTGACAAATTAGTGTCTGAATCATAACTGTAGTGTAGTGTCATAAAATCTTCCTGGAAAAGATGCAAATCATTTAAGAGGCAGGGCAGCACCTCTTAGTGGAATAGCTGCTGTGGTCCTGGCTGAAGATAAAATCGTTGTTTTTGTGGCTGTTTTGAGAAAAGAGCCATTGAGCTGGTTATTAGTGGGAAATGATCATTGAGTAATATTCCCAAATATGCTTTTGTCTTAAAAAACACTGACGAGATAAATCCCTCTGAAAGACTGCATTCAAACGTTAATACAGTAGTTGCAGGAATTGTGAAAACTGTTCCTTTTGTCATAGACAAAACTAGTACATGACATGATATATTTAACCTTGAAATATATTGGGGATGATCTTTTTTAATATTATTATTAGTACAGAAAAATCTAACTAAGTTGAATAGGCGAGTTGCCTCTTGAGTTGACATATTCCATTAGTAAAATGTATTTAATGCTCTAAAGTGTGAGGAGGTTTTGGTCTAGCCTGTACAGCTGTAACCTGAGCAGCTTCAGATGACATCTCAGGAAGTTATTAAATATGCATAGCTTAGACGTGCACAACAGTAGTGGAAAACAGGAGTGACAAATGGCAGCCGTATGGAGCAAAATGTTCAGCCTATTCAGACTCAGCCAAAATGGGCATATACAAAGTAAGCTGCTAAATACAGAGCAGAGGAAAAGATTAGTTGACAGTGTGAAAGAGAGGGGAAGAGGGATCTTAAAGAAGGAAAGGCTTACAAAAACACGTCAGAAGTCAAAGTGCACACGGTAGATCTTAGTAACATCCCCAGAGAAAATGCAGTCTTAATAATGAATAGCTGGTTAAGACTCAGAATGCATGCGACTTGTGGCCTGAAGTGAGGGAAAAGAGAGATTTTAAAAGCAAGAAAAGATGCAAAGTGAGAGTAGGGAACATTTGTCCACAAGCAGAGATGAGAAGGGAACACAAAGGAACAAGTAGGGGCCTGCTGTGTAGTGTGATCAGATTTCCACAGGACTAGCGTCTTGCGAAGTCTGTGCTGATGTACTCGTGTGGTCATGTTTGCTTGTAAGATTCTGACTATGGTGTTTCTCATGACTCAGCCAGTGCCAGCATACTCTCTAAGTGAGAGTGTATAAAGGAGGATCAGTGAGAGAGAAAAAAAAGAGGCTGAAATGTAGAACAATCTATGAGAAGGTGTTGGTGTGATGACAGACTCCAAGATTTCTCTGCTGCTCAGCGTCTTTGTCTTTGTATGAACAAATCTCCCTGTACTGCCCTCTCATTTCCCTATTTTCAAATGTCTCAACTTCTATCCCAAATCATCAGGTTTTCTGGCCATCTGCAACATGTGTGTGTCTGCGCAACTCTCACGTTTTTTTTTTCTTTTTTAATCTTTACCAAAGAAGGACGTTGTGACTTGTGTCTCGGCAGGTTGGTTCTCATCGCGTCAAACTCTCAAGGGGATTTGAGGCAAATGCACCAGCATTCGAAAGGTAATTAAAATGTTCTGGTAGCATGTGTGCACAAGTGTGTATGTGTGGAGCAGTCTCCTGCTGCTTTATCTGGCCTCCAACAGATTAACACACCATAATACTATGTCTCCTGCACTTACTGTCTTAGCCACAGTAGAGAACAACTCTTCAGATTTGTCAAGGAGAAGATGTTAATTGAAGTGTGTCCTCAGAGGCTGCTTTATTGCAGAGTACATAAAGCAAACATTAGTAGCCCTTGATTAGCTGTTGACCCCAATAACTTGTAGTTTATTTTCATCCCAGGCTGTTTCCATTCACTCCTTGACTTTTTGCACATCTCTTTTGAAAGACAGCTTATAGTGTGTGTTTGTGTCTATGTGCATGTGTGTTCAAGGTTTTTATAAGTCAAGTCCTGAACTTCCTAACTTTTGCATTTCATTCAAATCCAGAGCCTGTTTTGTCATTGCAAGCCAGTTGTACCTTTTGAGTAGTTGTATTCCTCCAGATTCTACTTGGAAAATTGAAAAACAGCTATGCTGTAACAATGAGTTGGATTTGTGGTTACTCCACGTACCCTTCCCTTTATATACTATTCGTTTTTTCATAAACACATGGCTGTGAAGATTTTCTCTACATTAGTGTAGCTTTATCTTAAACATTTGATTTGCAGACAACCATTGAACTTGCAGACAAATGCAGGATTGATCACAGTACAGCACCCTTTCAAGATGCTAGTTTGCTGAATGACATATAAGCCGGATGTATGGTCACTGGAGCCTAAACCCATTGAGGGGAAAGATGATCACCCTAATCACTAAGCCACACCTTGATAGTACCGACTACATCCTTATCAACCATTCAGCAGCCACCCTAACAGTCTCAAATTTGCCATGCTGTGCACTATGTTAAAAACTTTTCATGGAAAGCTATGAAGGCTATTAGTGGTTCTTTGATTCCTCAGAATGTTGGGTCCTGCATGATAGACTCAGCAAGGCTAGGCCCAATACTGCTCTCAAATTTTCAGTATGCATATATTAAGACATATCAGATATCAGATTTTACACCATGGGTATTTTAGAACAAATTAGTCATTGTTCACACCAAGTAGCTGGCAGTGCTACTCGTCTAATATATGTTCATATCAAGATGATGAGTCATCCTTTGTAATATCTGGCCTTTTTTTTTTTTTTTTCTTACTGTAACAGCCAAGTATACACTGATCAGCCACAACACGAAAACGTGATTCATCAGACCAAGACCACCTTCTTTCACTTCTCCATGGTCCAGCTGTGCAGCTTACATTGTAGGCAGTTTGGTAGACATTGGGCGCCGTGACCGATCTGCAGCTACGTTGTCCTATACATGGCAAGCTGCATGCAGTGTGTGTTTTGATACCTTTTATAGGCACTAACCATTGAACACCCCAAATGATCTGCCCTTTCAGAGGTGCTTTGACCCACTTAAAACAAATTGGCCCTTGTCAAAGTTGCTCAGATCTTTAAGCTTGCTTTAGCTTAGTTTAGTTAGTTTAGCTATTGGGACAAAGTGTGATGTTTTTTTAAATCAAATTAGACATAACTGCTGTTGGTAAACCTTAATTTATGCATGTACAGTGTTTATTATGTAAGTATATGTCTTTTTCCAGACACTTTACCGCGCTGCGGAGGTTGTATGGCAAGCAAGTGATCATCAACCTGCTTGGAAGTAAGGAAGGAGAACACATGCTCAGCAAAGCATTTCAGGTGAGGGGAACCATCTTTGTCCCTTAACACTGACAGGCATTGTAAAATATTTATCTGATGCTTCCAACAAGACAGACAGTCCAAAATAAACTGGCAGCAAGTGATGTGTGTCAAAACAGATTCCGTCTTTGTTCTCATTGTAAGCCCACACAATAATGACAGTAAGGAATTCTTTCAAGTGGGTGGACGCTGTGGCTCCAGACAGAATGCGTCACTTTCCTGCTGTATTTTCCACCGGAGGAGTCAGTGAGCAGTGTTAGAAAGCAGTGGTTTATGTTTTTCTCTTTCACTCTCTGGTTTGGTAAACATAATTTACTGTAATTTGATCTGTTATCAGTTGACCTCAAACCACATCTTCTTTTGTGGTTTTGTAACTGTCATAAAACCACAGAGGAAGATTACTATTGATGTATTAACCCACATTGTATTTATTCATCTTTAAGACAGGCTTTCTGCTTAGCCCTAGCTGGATTAGTTAAATCATCAGGTCAGGATTTAATTGTCTTGACTGCACTATACATACAGTGTAGTATAAATAAATTATACAGTGGGCATTTAATTTTTACTTTATATGCTGTATATATATATATATATAAGCTGTGTTGTTCTGTTAACATCTGCAGTGTGCTGTGGGTGTTTTTGTATCATAGTAAAATATACAATACAGTTCACTTTGTTGCTAATATTTTATTTGTTTAGAAAGTTCTTTGAATGTCAGTCTTTTCTATTAATGAGGAACATAGTTGCTAGTATTACCAGAAGTCAGCTCAGCACTTGTTCCTAAAACATGGCCTGCATGTTCGCGGGTTACTATCAAAGATATCCTTTGTATCCTTTATATTGTAGGTAACACACCACGTAAGCTCAACATTTGTAGATTCTCTTTAAATTTCTGGAAATACATGCTCTTCCTCTCTGGCACTTTCAGAGTCACTTAAAGGCGTCAGAGCATGCATCATCAGTGAAAATGGTGAACTTTGACTACCATCAAAACGTGAAGGGTGGCAAAGCAGACAAACTCCACAGTGTCCTCAAACCCCAGCTCAGCAAATTTGTAGAAGAATGTGGGTTCTTTTACTACGCTGGAGACATAGGCATTGCAAGGTGAGAAATAAGTACAAATATGTATACGAAAGGCGGAGTAAATGTTATTTTTGTTATAGCTTCTTTCTGCATTTTAACAGACTTGTGATTTTGCATGTTTCTGCAAAAAAAATTACCGTCCACCTACACCTTCCATTACTGTCAGTCATTTCCCAAAACATGCAACCACAATTTTGCTTTCATAGAAATTTTCAGTATTCTGGAAGCTCAAATGTTCAGCTGATTCACCGACCTTAACATTTAGAATTTACAAAATACACATCCTCAGTTCAACGTAATCATTATTTTGCTTGTAAAGCAATCTTCTGAACCGGGTCATGGTGGAGTTATACATTCTCTCTGTCTAGTACTATGTCCTTCCTTTGAGTAGTTTCCATTGGACTGGCTCTGTGAAGTAAACTCCATTTATAACCCAAGAATCATTGGCTGGATTGTACACACAGCTTTGCCAGGAAAAACATTCAGTCGTGGAGTGTTTTTGTGCTATCGTGTAGCTAAAACTGTTCTCCATACCGTTCACATAACACTCAATACAGCTGTAAAAATGATGACAACTTTTTGTACTGCTTGTGTCTGAAAAGTATTTTTGTCAGCAGCTCAGTCTTCACTGCAGCATGTCAGTGCATCACCATCAAGGATTTACAGATCACACAGCAATTTTTACACTAGTAAAAATTCAAAATGAACAAAAAACATTTCAAACATGTCTCATTATGAGTATTATCATAGTTGAGTTGGTTTCAAAGATCTGTGAGTAGATTTTGATGAAATGAACCATGAGCCAGTGGACTCAATTAAAAACAATAAGACCAGTTGCATTATGGTGAAATGACTGTCACTAAAGAAAGTTTTAAGTTCACAGGATTTACTGGACTGATGCAAAACTTTTTGAACGGTCCTTTACAATGTCTTTTTAGGACTCAGGGAGGGACCATCAGGACCAACTGTCTGGACTGTTTGGACAGAACCAACAGTGTCCAAGCCTTTTTTGCTCTTGAGGTAGGAGCCCATAATGCTCTTGTCTTTCTCCGTCCAAGTTTGTAGTCTGCAGTCTAATCCCCTCTTCCTCCCTACCTTAGATGCTGCCTAAGCAATTGGAACAAATGGGTTTGACAGAGAAACCGCAGCTGGTGGCCCGGTTCCAGGAGGTTTTTAGGACCATGTGGTCAGCCAACGGTGATTCTGTCAGTAAGATCTACGCAGGCACAGGTGCCCTGGATGGAAAGGCCAAGGTACACAATGTGGACAATAAATGCACACAAATTCACAAGTTCACAGTAATCCACAATTGAACCATTTATGCACATTGTAATGAACAGCTGGCTATCAAAACTTTATTTAGCATAGGATTTCTTTGAATTTGGAGGACTTTAATCAATTTTAGCACCAAAATACTGATCCATGGGTTACATGAGGACCAACACCTGTAGCTATATTGGTATGAGCTAAGGCAAAATGTGATAAAATCATTTAGATATTGAGGTTTTGCTCTCTTACAGAAAACATTTCTGCAAATTCTTTTGTTATTTTTTATATAATCCTCTTACAGTTTAACAGTGAGGCTTACAAAGGTTTAAAGTTTCTCACAAGCGTTGACCCTCACAACCTACTATTGCCTGTTGGATGACCAGTTCCTTATAGATCAGGCATGCTCACAGCAGCCTAGTATATGAGGTTATGGACAGGAAAAGATAAAAAAGTGGCACAGATGCTCCTACTGTACACTGAAGCCTGAAGCCCTCTGCTTAATGTCGACAAAATTAAATTTACTTTAATACTAAACCATAAATTGTACATTTTAACAACAATATATTGACAACTTATGCATTGTGCATGCAGTGACAGAGTTCTGCATGACCAGTTGGTCCTGTGTGTGTGTGTGTAGAACTGTGTGCTTCTGTTTCTTAACTCTTGTGTGCTATTTCTTTCGGCTGTCCTCTGGACCTCTCTACCTGTGTGGTAAGTTAGAGCGCCAGTTGATGTTGTTATAGCTGTGGGTCTATTTCCGGTGCATTGTTGATTTCAGTGTCTGTGGGTTCAGTAAGGATGATGATGGAGGATGGGATAGGTGGGAGTCGGTTTGTTTTTTGTTTTTTTTTTCCTTCTTTTTTTTGTTTTTTTAAAAATAAAATCTGGTTTTGTTTCCCTTGGGGTATCCCTGCAATGCATACTGTCTTGAAGGCTCCATGGAGATCTCACTACTGATCTGCAAAAATATATTTGTAAAGAAAACAAAGAAAAAATAGCGATTGATTAGGTGATAATTTTCTTACCATACTATCAGTTGTGATTGTTGCCTAAATTACCAGCCAGATTCTGTTGTCTTTGTTGAAAACTGGAGGAAGAAATCAGTCCAGATTATTGCCACGTGGCCACAAATCAAACCGTGCTGCACATCAATCACTGACATTTTGAATTTGCACCTTGTCAAGCAAATTTGATCGTTCTCTGCCAGTTCATAAATCTGTATCAACTGGATCTCTCTGAAGCGTTTCTTTGCTTCTCTTCATTTGCTGGAGTGGGAAGTACAGACTTTCTGTCGCACCAAGTAAAACTAATACTATGGGAGGTGTTTTTTCTAATTGTTTTTAATTGTGTTTGCATGTCTGTCTTTATTGTAGGCGGGAAAGCTAAAAGATGGAGCTCGGTCTGTGACACGGACCATCCAAAACAACTTCTTCGACAGCTCAAAGCAAGAAGCTATAGACATCCTGAGGCTGGGCTCTACACTCAACAGTGATCTGGCAGACAAAGCTCGGGCCTTGCTCACTACTTCCAGTCTTTATGGTAATTCATTAGAATATGGGCAAAATACGTATTATTTTAATGAATAAAAACGTCTTGTTTGAAATATTCTCGTGAATTGTTTAACTGAAGTTTTACGCCATATTACAAATTAAATGTTTTATATTTCTTAATTGTAATTTTGAGAATGTGACTTTGTTTTTGCTCGGTTAGTGGAAAGCAGTTTGAATATTTTGATGAGTTTGGACATGTGTCTGTTGTAGCCAGAAGCTACATTGCACAATACAAGGGTTTGCCTGCCCTTTGTCTGTAAAGCAGGGAGAGTAATCTCCGTGTGTCAGCTCGCTGTCCCAGTTAGATTAATACTGACCGACTGCTCTGCTAGCATTATCTGTTAAAGCACTGGTTAACCCTCCCTTCTCTCCCTTCTCTCCTCCCTGCTCGTGCACACAATCTTAGTCACTGAGCCTGTCTTACAATCAGGTATAGTAACTGACAGACTGCCACCAGTGGATGGATTTTGTCCTCCCCTGTCACATAGTTGTCCTATCATTTGTGTTTGCTACTCATTATTTTGCATTCATTTACAACCCAATGTTGGTAGTGGTTTAATCCACTGTCTATTGCAGATAATCAGGCTCGTTAAAAGAGGATACCTCGAAGGGTTCATTTGCAGTAACAGTCATCTCTGTTTTGATTTGTTTTCCTAATGCACCCCAGGCAACATTAGTCAATCTGGTGTCAAGTTGTTTTGTACTCTCGTGAAATCATAGTTTATTCATTTGAAGAATGGCTTTTATCTGTAGTTGCAAATGAAGTCTCCATTGGAATTTATAAAATATTTTTTCATCCAATGAAGTTGAATTTTCCAGACAATAATGAACCACTACCAAGGTTGATTATGTGAATGTTACCTGTATTTCAGCAAGAGTTCTGAATTACATCTTTTCTCCCATGCCCCATGTTTTAGAACACTGTCGTGGACTTCCTCTGTTGTATTTGGATACTATCCCATTGGTTTTGTTGGTTGTGATTAGTTCTTCCTTACTTTTGTTTTGTTCCCCTGTATGCCACCCCTCCATACATGTACCCACAAAACCTTTTTGCACTCTAATCCTACTCTTCTCACCTCTTCAGCCTCCCCAAGAGTATTGCTGGGAATGTGTCAGAACTACCATAAATACACAAGGCCCAAGCAGATCCGGGTTTGTGTCGGCACCTGGAACGTTAATGGGGGTAAACAGTTCCGCAGCATTGCTTTCCGTAACCAGACACTCAACGACTGGCTGTTGGATGCCCCAAAGAAGGCCGGCCATCCCGAGTTTCAGGGTATGTTGATATTTACAACTCTGTATTTGTTGTCTTTGGAAAACAAAATTAAGACAACACCTCAAGGCTCGTCATATAACACATTATATCTCATTTGTTTAATCACTACAACCATTTTATGTTTGAAAATACCCTGTTGTGGTTGAACAGGGCTTATGTGCTTGGCTGTGCCTGACTCTTGTTGTCAGTGATGGAACAGTCTGCTGGTTGCCTCACTGTAATGATTAGGCTTTAGAAAGTTACTCCCAAGTGTAGCAATCATCTCCTCTATCTGTTGGGAAGGAACCAAGTGAGTGTATTACCCAAAATGCCAAAAATGTCAGGCATTGGAAGTTTGAAGTTTGCGGGTGTCTGTGAAATTCTGGAGAGAAAGAAGAGTACAAAAGCCCTTCATTCTTCTATCGTAACTACTATTCAGATGTTACTTGAGGTCTAGAGAGCTAAGTCATTAACCACAGTTGACATTGCTCATACTGAGCATTTGTTAGGGGGATTTGTTAAGAACTGTGAACAAAGGTAAAACAATGAGAAAAGAATGATGGAGAAAAAAGAATCTGAGTCATAAAAGATGGAATAGGTGATCTTAAGGAACGATGGAGGTATTTTACTGTCTTATTTTACAGCTAAAATTATACTAATAATGTCATATTGAGGGCTGCAAGGTGGATCGGTGGTTAGCACTGTTGCCTTGCAGGTAGAAGGTCGCCGGTTCGCGTCCCGGTGAGGACACCTGGGGTCTTTTTGCATGGAGCTTGTTCTCCCTGTGCAGCGTGGGTTCCCTCCGGGTTCTCTGGCTTCCTCTCACACTGTCCAAAAACATGTTGAGGTTAATTGGTGATTCTACATTGTCCGTAGGTGTGAATGTGAGTGTGCCTGTTTGTCTGTCTCTAGGTGTGATAGACTGGTGACCTGTCCAGAGTGTCCACTGCCTTTGCCCTAAGTCAGCTGGGATAGGCTCCAGCCCCCTAGTGAGGATTAAGGGCTGTATAGATAATGGATGGATGTCATATTAAATCAAATTGCTGCAGTTCATACAGTAATAGTGCATAGTGCAGTGCTATGCTAACCCACAGTTTATTGGCCAAAAGTGGAAAAAATGTGGGTGGCTAGAAAAACTATGTATATATTTTTATTTTATTTTATTTTTTTTAAAATTAAAATTAAATTTTTATATTCCTCACAAACTCCACTGATATAATGTAATAGATTATTTAGTCAGTCATACTGAACATAAATGTAAAAATGTGATTTTTCCTCTTTCTTTACAGACACCAAAGCCAACCCCATAGATATCTTTGCAATCGGATTTGAGGAAATGGTTGAACTGAATGCTGGCAACATTGTCAGTGCCAGGTATGTGTGTAAGATTTCAACCTAAGATAAGACTTTTGTCACACAAAAGACTTAGAAAAGATCACAAAGGTATATCACTGGTGGCCTATAGGAAGTATGGTATTTCCCTGTACTTCATAAAACCCAATCTGAGAACCAAGATCTGTATGGTGTCTTACTTTCAAAAATGAACTGAATATTTAAATGCACTGATCGCATTAAATCAGGCACAAAATAATGGTGAGCAGGGATTTGCAAAATTAATCTGCATTTCCAAGTTAACATTTGGAAACAAAACATGATAAAAAATCACTGTGACTCACTTTATTTCTTGTGTTTTTTGTTTCTGTGCTGTAACACAACTTTCTGTTCTTGTCTCAGCACTACTAACCAGAAACTGTGGGCAGCTGAGCTCCAAAAAAACATCTCCCGGGACCACAAGTATGTGCTACTTGCTTCAGAGCAGCTGGTGGGAGTGTGTCTGTTTGTCTTCATCCGCCCACAGCATGCACCATTCATCAGGTATGACCTGCACAGATTCTTAGTAGAAATGTTATCATAACTATGGGTGCGTGGTAACAGACGTCATCTTGTCACTCATTGTATTCTAGAGATGTAGCTGTAGATACCGTAAAAACCGGAATGGGTGGAGCCACAGGTAATAAAGGAGGCGTGGCCATACGCCTGCTGTTCCACACCACCAGCATCTGCTTCGTCTGCTCCCACTTTGCTGCCGGCCAATCGCAGGTCAAGGAGAGGAACGACGACTACAGCGAGATCACACGCAGACTCAGCTTCCCCATGGTAATAACCATAACATTAACAAAGCAGTTGCAAAACACTCTGTTGTGTAAGTTGCTTGACTAAAAGCATCTATCTTCTCCTCCAGGGTCGTCTGCTGTACTCACATGACTACGTGTTCTGGTGTGGAGACTTTAACTATCGAATCAGCCTCCCCAATGAGGAAGTGAAAGAGCTCATCAAACAACAAAGCTGGGATGCCCTGACAGCTGGGGACCAGTTATTGGACCAGAAGAATGCTGGTTTGGTATGACCTACAATACCATGCATAATTACATTGTTGGTAACTGTTCAAGAGGTTCTTCACAACAGAAAATCGTTTATTTTGATGCAAGAAATAAACCAATAGGGGGTTGATTTTTTTTTTATGTCTGGAGAAACACTGCAGAAATATACTCCTCAAAAACTGACACAATATATTAGACTTTTAATGATAAGAGCAATCTTGAAAAACCCTGAAAAGTTATGGAACTTGAAAACTCTGGTTACCAGATTTTGGAAAAACCTGAATTGCTCAAAGATTGTGGAAAAATCATGGGAAATGTTTGATCATGCACATAGCAGACATAGACACATTTTTCTGACTAGTTGCCGTGGACTGTGGCCATATAGTTGCTGCAAAGATGTACAGTGATGCTGACTTGTTCAAAGACTTGTGCATGCCTCCTTTGCCACCTAACAAAAGTTATTTTCAGATGCTGCTTACTGTACAGCCTTTTTCAGCAGTGTTTTTGTTTATTCCAGTTGTCAACAAATGTGGCCTGGTATTTATTTATTTTTTAAAATCAGACTATTTTATTTGTAAAGTGGAAGTTACACAATATGAGAACAATACCACAACAATATTCTATTTATACTGCATATGGCAAATCTATGCAAAACATTCAGATTTATTTTCACTGCGATGAACTGTGTTCCACTGTTATGTTGCCATCATACCAAACCTACACTTCAATGAGAAGAAGAGAACTTTGAGTGAGCTGTATCTAATTTATATATTGATCACATAATGTGACCTCATCTTCACAACCCACTGCCGCTATGTTATTGATAAAGTACGTTGCACACTCCTTTATATAAATGTTGATAAATAAATCCATCAAAATATTTTGTTTTCCAAAGTTTGTACATATACATAGAGACCATAGAAGATTCAGTCATGAGAAGCTTGTTTATAATCATGTAAATCCACGAACTAAAATGTTTACGAACTGTTTGACTATAGTATTCTCTTAAAATGTCTTCCACAGGTCTTCAGAGGTTTTATTGAGGGAAAGTTGGATTTCGCCCCAACCTACAAGTATGACCTCTTCTCAGAAGATTATGACACCAGTGAGAAGTGCCGCACACCAGCCTGGACTGACCGCATACTTTGGAAGAGGAGAAAGTGGAACTTTGACAAAACAGGTTAGATGCAAAGCCCCTACATAAATCTTACTCCAAAATAACCCCCTTTCTTCTGATCTCAGATCTCTTACTTTAAGAAATCATGGCAGCATTCTATATTTAAATATGTTTTAGGTGTGGAATTTAGGTTTAGTGGGTTTGGAGGTTTGTGCTGCTGCTATCCTACTTACCTTCTTTTGTTCTATAATGGTAAATGTATGACAGAATAAAAATGTCTAAAGCATAAGAGTGCTGAATTCACATGTCTGTTTCTGTGCACGTTTGTGTGTTTTTTTTTACAGCTGAGGAGATGAATGTAGTAGGAGCAGCTTCTACATCTGTGGAGAATGAGGACGATCCAGACAATCCCTGGAGCCCTGGCACTTTAAAGTACTACGGCAGAGCAGAGCTGAAGACCTCAGATCACAGGTAATTAACCAGCTATATCTATGAGTAAGTGAACAAATGGCATTACAGATTCAAATTTGTGATGTAAAACCATCTGATCACATAGATTACAAATGTGCTGTAGCAGTAGTAAAAAGAAAACAACAAACATGTGGTGTCTCTTTTTAATAAAGCACCACTTTCATCAAAGGTCACTTGCCTTCCTTGATGTGTGTCTCTAGGCCTGTGGTGGCAATAATGGATGTAGACATCCTGGAGGTCGACCCGGAGGCCCGTCACCAAGTCTACAAAGATGTCATTGCCCTGCAGGGGCCTCCAGACGGTACCATCCTGGTGTCACTCTGCACCTCCGGCCCTGATGACTACTTTGATGATCCACTCATAGACGAGCTGTTGGACAAGTTTGCTAATTTTGGAGAGGTCATCCTCATCAGGTTAGCCTGACATCCTAACAGACAAAGACATAAATGTTATTTACCTTCAGCAGTCAGTCTGCATTGACAGTGTCCTTGTTTTTGCAGGTTTGTTGAGGAGAAAATGTGGGTGACCTTCCTTGAGGGTTACTCTGCCCTGGCTGCACTGTCTCTCAGCGCTTCCACTGTAAGTCATTACTGATTATATAAATTGCTTTAAAACTAAGTCCTAACATGAGTAATTTAAAATGTGCCTCCATCTCTGTCCTCGATCTCATTTGAATCCCCCCCTTGCCACAATTCAGGATGTGTCTGAAACACAAACATCAGTTTTGCAATATTTCTTTTTCTGGTTGCATACTTTGTATCCAACTTCTACTTCTGTCTTGTCTATGTTGTGTGTTTTACATTGTAGGTCCTTGGCAAGATGATTGACATCCGTCTGAAGAGTCCAGGCTGGATCAAGAGTCTGGAGGAGGAGATGAGTGTGGAGAGGATCTGTGGAAGCATTCCTACATCAGCCAGCTCCACCCTGCTTGCCGAAGACACGGACATGGGTGACGACGATTACGATATGGAAGGTGAGGATTGGCAACCAAGAAACCCTAAGCCTTATCCTCAAAAATGTGGATTGTAAATGTAGTTTTCATTTTGTTTTTGACTGCAAATGATATAAGACGGGCTGTAGAATTTATTGTTTCCAAGCAAGAACTCACTCCCTCTTATCTCCTGTACTAGGTGATGTAGACGAGGAGGTGGAGGAGATTCTTCCCCAGCATCTGCAGCCTGGAGCAGGCTCTGGCCCAGGATCCTCCCCTCTCCCTTCTCCCCGCGGTAGTCCCTGTCCCTCCCCTACCCATGGAGAACCTGCTGCCCCCAGCAGGCCTGGTCGTGCACCACAACCTTCCCGACCATCACAAGGTAAACACAATATACAGTGCAGCTTTGGAGACATATTTTGTAGTGCAATAATAAAATGTGTGCAGGGTAAAACTGCATCATAAGTCTGTATGTGACCAAGTTATGGGATGGCACAGTCTGACACAGAGGTGTTTCAGATTTAGATACATGTTTTAACAGTGTGTTTTGTCAAAGAAAACGTTTACATTTAGGACTCAAAGTCATGCGCTTTCCATCGTATACATTTCAGGAAATGGCACAAAAAGTGCATGTTCTCAGTGGGAAGTCACACTGTTTCCAAAAATAATTGGAAGAATGGTCACATGAATCACTCCCTTTTCATAAATACATTTGCCCTATCTTATATATTTCTCCCTTCCAGGACCACCTGTTGATTTCCAGCCTGGTGCCCCCACAGCTCAAGGCATGGAGCCAAAACGCCCGCCTCCCCCTCGTCCTAACGCGCCCCCAGCTAGACCCGCACCACCTCAACGTCCACCACCACCTTCAGGTACAGTACCATTCCTAATCTTTTTGACTAAAGCCTGATTTTTTTTTTTTAGCAAGAGCCTGTAACCTTGGTTAGCGAAATGAAATCCTACATTGGAAGTTTGGATATTTAATTTTTCAGCATGGTGCAATATGAGATATTTTAGGCAGGTGTTAACATTTTCACCTTTATCCCATTGTTTTGCCTCATCCATGAAGGAGGCATGAGCCCTCTACCAGTTAGAAAGGACTCTGCAGGTAAAGTAATTGCTGTGGAACGATGTGCTTATGTGCTTACATTGCTGAAGCATTTGGTCTAGCGGCTGCTATTTTCCATTTGAGCTACACGTAGAGAAGCACAATAGATTAGTGCTGCCTCAGTGACCTGTTACAAAGTCTTTGTGTTGTATTCAAATGTTCATTTCAGTTCAATCAATGTGCTATAACTCACAAAATGTCCATAACACATCATTAATGCCAATAATGTCCCACTATAGTTTTACATAAAAGGGTTAGTGCCAGATCATAACACTACAGCTTTTCTGTGGGATGAGGGTTTTCTGATTGGAAGAAATGCCTGAAGTTCTCATGTAAACTGTTTCTTCCTGGATGCAAAGCTACAATGGCTCTGCAAAGTATATTTAATTCATAGCTTTGCTGTCATAGAGATGTGCTTGAGCATGTCCAACCGGACTTCGGACTTCATGTATGACTACTAACAGTTTATTGGAGTATTTCAGACTTTTGACTTTACATTGTACAGCCAGCCCACCAATTTTTCTTTTTCTCATTGCGCTCCCTTCAGCCCAGCAGGCATTTTCTTTGGGTAGTGGCATTGCCACAAGGCATAGAACACTGAAGAGTTTATTGTATTACACTTTAACTATTTGTTTCACTGAAACATCAGTATAATCTAAAGCCTCTCCTACACATGACTAAATGTACACATAACTGGATGGTATGAGGGCTTAGCTTCAGTTTTTAGACGAATTAGATTAAGTTTGCATTTGTGAGGTTTAGGAATTGAAAAGTGGTGAATGACTACTTAGGTCATTCAATATACGGTGCTGATTGTGCCTCATACAAGTACTCCCCATAGTATGTGATTTTGGTTGGTATAAATTTGTATTTGGTAATATAGAACTATCCTTCCTTTGTGTTTTCCTTGTGAGTACTATGAAAATATTGTTAAGTTTTCTTAGACATTGTTGCTTGTATTTAAATTAATTCAATGTGGATGTAACTGGTAGGCCATGTATTTTTTTATGTTGTAGCACCAACACTGCAGCTAAATGTTTTATTTTTAATCTATTGTTTTTTTTATGTTTTCTGCTGTACCTTACTTTGAAAATATTATGTCCCTTCTTTGGCTTTAAGACTTTGGCCCATGCCCCAGCCCACTGCTTGGTAGGAGAGGCAGTGAAGGTAACTGGCCAGGAGCTGTGTTATTACATGTCATCTGATCCCTGTAGTCTCAATACTGGGTCATCAATGTTATTGATGCTTTTTTATCACTGGTGGTTTACCTTTGACAAATTCTGCTTTCCTATTAGCCCTTTTAGTCTTGTGCCTGTGTGTGCGAAAAAGATGTGTTTGGTAGCCTGTTGCAAAGAATATTTAGCTTATTTAAATGCAGAATAAGGAAGGAATGCTGTGCCACTGGACACAAATTGTCTTTTCTTGAAAGAAAACTATCTTTTTTTCCTTTACGTGTAATATTGAGTGATAGTTGACTGCATATACTACTTTTATTTTACCATGTTAGTGTGAAGTGTCTCTTCCTCAGGGAGACTACAGTATAAAATTTTGGGGGTTTCTGAAAGTAAATATTATAACTTGTGAAAAAGGGAGAACATAAAAAAATAAGGCTACTTTGATCAGTCAGTATAACCAGCACAGATATTGCAAGTGTGCACCTTATCATTGTGGACTCGTACTGGCCTGGTCATTATAGTCTTTTCATAACGAGGGAGATAATGTGATTTAAAGGAAAATCTCTTTGGTCCCGACTTAAAAGGGTCTTTAAGTCTACTTGACTACAGTAATCCATTATGATTAGTGGAGGAAATCCTTCTCAGGCAGGTAGATGGTCAGATCATCTCGTGCTTCTCTGCTTTGCTGCATTATTGCCATCATATGCTTTTCCCAGTGCTTCTCGTGAAGTGTCGTCATTGGGAGCACCTGCTTCCTGTGACTAGTATGCCACTCTGTGTATAACAGTAATGTGGTTTGGTTTCCTTTGTGCTGCAAAGGACCAAAAAGCCCTGCTCTTCCTCGACCAGATTCCCCTGCAGGTGAGTGCCACAAAGCATGACGTAGTCTCACTTGGCATTAATGTACCAAATGAAGACAAATGATTGTTAGTCAGTTATGTAGGTTTGTGTTTGTTCCATGAAAGTCAATCTTTGTGTGGAGTTTCCTTCTCCTTGTGATGTGGTGGTGAGATTATCCCTCTGTTTACTATAATCATGACACAAAATATGCCTGTCCTAGGGTGGAAGGTAGGGTTTGGTTGCGCAGCTTATTGATGACTTGACCTGTCTGCACCTCACCTATTTGTATGGTGTCTGTGGTTAGCTGAATCCCTCTGTCACAGTAAGGGTGTGTGTGGTAAGCAGGGTTGACTTACGTTTGGTGACTGTACAGTGAAGTATTACACAGAAGCAGACATCTAAGTGGCGTGGGAAAATGTTCGCAGGCTCTGAGAGGGGCTCAAAGAGAGAATAGTGAAAGAAGAGGAGTATGCTTGCTGTGTGGTAAGCAGTTGGCTCACAGAACAAGGCCTTGCCTCTCTTCTAGACCTCCTGCAGCTCAGGAATGACTGAGTCATCATTAATAATGAAGTCAGCCATGGGGAATTTGTTCTGTCATAGGTTGGGGTGGGTTGGCAGTGTACTCGTTTGGGATTTAGTACAGTAAGCTGAAGTTGTAATTTCATCTGCTTGAACCTCATCTTAAATGCTCCTGCTGTTTCTTACATCTCTACCGATAGGGCGCAGCCATCGTGATGAATATTTAATAGTACCAAATTTGTCTTAAACAGTTGTGTGCCTGGCTTGTCTCTTTCAGGTCGAGGCCAGGCAGCCGGAGCTCCTGGACCTGGCGGTGTTTCCAGACCAGTGAGTTTAAAATGCATCATTTATACACAGAAGTTATTATTTCACAGTTGTATTTTATTTTTATTTTTTTACCCAACCTCTTAATTGCAATTCTCTATTCATTCTTCATCTTCCAGAATATTCCTCCTCGAGCTGGAGTGATCAGTATGCCCCCTCAGGCTCGCCCACCACCTCCCGCTCACCCTGGAGCACCCAGGCCCATCCCAGAGGTGCATCCTGGGGCCCCTCGGCCGATTCCAGACACCCACCCCGGTGCCCCACGACCTGTGCCCAGTGGCCAAGTCAAACCAACAGACCTGCCTCTGGGTAAAAAAAAAAAGTTTTCATGGAATGCAGTACACCATTATAATAGAGTTATATGATATAATATTACTAAAGGGAGATATGAAGCTTTTTGTAAATTTCTCTGTTCTTGTTTTTGTCTTTATTCAGTAGGTACAGAGAGTAAATGTGGTACAGAGAGCACAAGAATGACATTCAGTCAGGCTAGGAGTCCTGCAGCTTTTTGGGAATTATTTTCATCTATGTACTGTTATGACTTCAGAAGTCTGTGTTATCCATCAAAGTCCAAGTTCTCAAACTTGTAGTGAACATATTTGTTGATGTTCAGTCAGTTGTTGTCCACATGCATGTTTTAGAATAAAGTTTGAAGACGTATAAATGTATTCGAAAAGCTGATGTGTTGAGTAATTAAGAACAAAAAGCAATGAAATCTAGCTACTATTGTTTGTTTCTGTAGCTGAGGCTAATTTGAGGGGCCATGAAATCATGAACAGATATAGGCCTAGAAAATATACAAGCTTGTAAATCTTTAAACATAGAATTTAAGCATTCTTTTTCTTCTTTCAGGTCCCCCTCCCTTAGGTCCTCCACCCTCAGGACCTCCTCCTGCAGGCCCTCCTGCTGGGAAACCCCAGGTTTCATCACCCATGCAGCCACCCATGCAGCCTCAGCCAGCTGCCCCTTCATCTCAGTCTCAACTCCCACCACCGATGCAGCCCACACTTCCAGCTCCTCTCCAGCCACAGCAAGCTCCTAAAGCAGCGGCTTCCCCCGCTGTTGCTGCTGCCGCCGCCGCCCCTTCTGGGCCTCAACAGGGTCTAGCCTCGCCTAAACCCCCACCACGTTCCCGCTCCTCTCATGCTCTGCCGCCTGATGCTGCCAAGTCTGATACAGCCCCAGCTGCACAGGTTGGTGCCAACTTCCTTTTCATTAAATTGTCGGAACTTCAGTTACTGAACAAAGAACACTAACATAATTATTGGTTGAGTGTACTGAGATTTTCTCTGCTTGCACTGCATTAAGATGTGCTCAACAGATTTTTGTTTAAATTCTGCTGATTAGACAAGATGTTGCAGCACTTAATCATGACAGATGTAGGAGGTGGAGACTGCAACAATAGGGAAAAAAGCCTCTTTTTCTTCTTGTTTGTCTCACATTAGATGCGCTTAGTTGTCTTTGTTATTCTTCCTGCTTTTGTCTCTCTGATACATTTGTTTCTTTCTCACAAGCTGGAGAAGCCCTCAGGGTGACAGGTACTTGATATTAAACCACTTTTTTTTGTCTCATCCTCCATAGCACAACAATCCTCTACTCTGATTTTTATTATGTCTCATACATTACACACAGTAACCTCCTCCTCTTATTTTGTAATTGATTGTATTACCTTTCACATCAAGTTATTTTACCCTGGATATTTTTAGTCAATTGCAAGGCCTTGCATTTTTTGTTTTAGCCTCATAAAATGGATTATTATTTATTTTCACTTCTATTCTTTCGTCAACATATCAAACCATAAATGACCTGAAAATATGGATAAAAATGCAATGTTGTATTTTTTGGGCCATTTCCCTTCACTTGTCCTTTCATATGGGCTCGCTGTGCTTCTGGTGTTGACAGTGAGCACATATGCAATGACCTCATCATTTGATTTTACTTTTTTTTTTTTTCATTCATTTGTATTAGATATAGTGTGGTTGTATGTGGACTGTGATACATACACACGTTGCCAGCAGTAGTCAGTTTCGTAAATAAACAGAATCGTGTCTCTAAATGATTAAAGGTACCCAGTGGAGGGCAGTAATGTAAATGGGCAGTGTATGCAAGCCATAAAGAGAGAAATAGCAACATCTACAATATTTGGATCAACGGCCATACATGTTTAATGAGCTGCTAGCTAGGACTGCATGTCACTTGTCAGTTGTTATAAAGAGTGAAACACCTCAAAGATTGTCCATTTTTATCAAATTAAAGGGCGGCGAAAAAGGTAACTGCTCATAGATGTAAACATTGATAGAAACAATGCAAATGCTTAATTAGCACAAAGGTGCTTTCACTAGGGTTTGTGATGAATGAACATGCTGTTTTAAGAAACTACGAATGGAAATATGTAACTTTTTGTTGACAAATATGCTCCAAAGGGTATCTTTAAACTTTGTTTTAAAACGCGTGGTCCATTAGTTAGTCAGATGAACACTGCAGTAACAGCACATGGTTGATATAATGACAGAGCATTTGTTATGATTACTGAATGGCATTTTCTATGTTTTGTCCCTCTTTAGACCAATGGACTGAATGGAATCCAAAGAGAAGCACAATGGAAGCCCGACCCCTTTGACACACTTGCATCTGACTTCCTGTCCTCCTCAACCTCCTCCTCATCTACCTGGCACACCACCCAGTCCCTGACCAGAGGCTCTTCTCTGCGTTCTCCCCCCTCCGTTCCTCCATCTGCGTTTTCCTCCACCACGCTCCCTTCATCCTTCTCTGCCCAGTCCTCTGCTCTATCAGACCTGCAGGCTTTCGATTCCTCCTCCTCTTCCTCACTCTCCACCCCCTCACCATTCGCTTCCTCGCTGCTCCCACCTCCCCCGGTCCCGTCTCGCAGTCGCTCTCAGGAGACGCTGCGTGCCTCCCCTAGCCCCCTCCCGACTGACCTGCTGCCCGCCCGACCCAGCAGCACCAATCCCTTCACAGGCCCACTAGCGCAGCAGCATCAGCAGCGGCGAGCGCTCACCCCAGACTTCAGCTTCCAGCATCAAGCCCCAACAGCAAACCTTCAAAGAACCATGTCTGCTCTCAATCCACCACTCATCCCCACCCCTGCAGCTGCACCCACCTCCCAGCTCCACAGGACCACCTCCCTGTTTGGACCATCATCCAGTCTTAATCCCTCACCAGCTCCTCTGCTCCCTCTCGCCCCTGAACTGTCTCCCGCCCCTGCCCTGCCTCTGGCTCCGCCCTCCTCCACTCCACTTGCCTTTGCACCTCGTCGCCAGCCACCTCCCCCAGGAGGGAAACCAGCTCAGCAGTGGGTCACTTTTGATGATGATTTGGATTTTCCACCTTCAACCAAAACACAGCAGAACCCTGTCTTCCCTTCCAGTTCTCTACTGTCCCAAAGTCAGACTCAGCCTTCAAGCTCTGTGTTTGACTCAGAGCCCAAGTGGTTGTCCTCTGCCCCTGCAGCATTCCCTACGCTCCCTCCTCCCATCCCAGATAGAACTGCAACCAGTAACAAAAGGCTCCCAGAGGGACCCAGTGACAACTGCTTGTTCCCAAGGGAGTCGACGGAAAGATAGGATCACCCTTCACATATAAAGGGCATATCCAGATATGTATAGATCTATGATAAATGTGTATATGTGTGTGTGTATGTACAAAAGAGACAGTATTTAAGAAGAATAGACCAATCCCCTTCTGAGTCACAGGAAAGGATTTATATCTGGAGCAGTAACGTGAGAAGTGAGTGAGCCTAAATGTGTGTTCTAACTTTACGACAGAGATGTTTGCTTGTTCCCTGATATTAACACTTATTTTACTATGAATCGTTCTGACGTTTATTTTTATTTATGGCAGCAAACATGTGCCTGTGTCTTACCATATATTGTTATATAAACTATATCTATACGCACAAATCGTGTGTAACCACCTGTGCAATATCAAGACACGTTTGTGTGGCTGTGCAGCACGCTGCATTTGCTTGCAAGGTTTCACCTAAATCTGTGTACCTTCGCAGTCACTACATCTGCTGACACACTGTGGTTCATATCCCTCATTCTGACGGATCTGTTCATCAGAGTGGAATTCTCAGAGGTCAATGGTAACCTTCTACTTTCTTGGTTTTGTCTCATAGCAGGAGGCTACACACTGCAGGTTTTGCATTTGCCCCCACATTTGCTGCTGCATGCAGCAATCAGGTTGCTTTGACTTGCGAGGATGCAAATTTAAAAGTGACATTGTGTGCTTGCTTTTACCATGAATGTACTTTACTTTGCACTGGGTTTTGTCATCGCCTCGCTGCTGACACCACAGTGTCAAATTGAACAGCACGAGTCCAAGTCAGTCAAACTGTTCACTGCCACAGGACTGATGCTCTGTAATATCTCATCCACATGACAGTAAGGCATTACGTATTTTCTCTATTCAGTCATCTTTTTTTTTTTGTTGATAGGTGGTTATGCTCAGCTGGAGGTATTTTGTAGCTCTATATCAAAAACCTATACATAGTGATTATGTATAAATGTATGTTTTCAATATGGAAACTACTCGCTAAATGTGTGTATACGTGATGACCATGTTAGTGGTTTGCACAAAGTAACTGATATGCACTGAAATGCTGTGTGTGCTCTCCAGGTTGTATTGTGTGTTGATGGCATCAATTGAGGGCCTGCAGATTGAACAGATGTGAGCGCTGTTTAATTTCCCTCCACTCTGCAGTGTTTGGATCCTTCTAGATTTATCCAAAGCATCCAACCATACTGTTGTAAATTCAGAGAATGTGGTGTGCTTGTGTGTGTACTGTTGCTCAGAGTACGAAGACGATGTGATTCTGGTCTGTGGACACGGCAGCGAGCACCTGCCATCCATAATAACAAGAGGGCACTTTTTTTTTTTTACTTCAACGTTTTGTTTTTTGGAAAAAGTCATGCTTATCATTTCTAATAGCATTTACTCTAAAATAATCTACTATCGTTACTGTGGTGAGAAGTGATGTAATGTATTTGAGGTGCATATCGTCCTTTGTCGTGTTTAACAGTGTTTGTGTTTGGATGTGGGTGTGTGTACAGAGTTAAGAGTGGAATACCAGAGTTGTTCCCTTAGGAAGTCTTCTCTTTTCAGTACAAGCAGTGTATTTCCTTACAGGTTCTGAACTAACAGCCACTGTATTCACTCGCTCATGGCTGTAACTGTGTATTTTCTCTCTTGCCTGCCAGCGGCTACGGAAAGGCTTCACTGTATGCGAAAATGCTAACAATACAAGGCAGGACTTTTTTTTTTCTCAAAAAGCACGCACCACCTAAATGAGAATTCCCTTGTAGCAACACTTAACAGATTATTCACCACCTTGACTGAACTACACAGTATGCTCAGGCGCAAATGCATCACCAGATAACATTTCCAGTTTACTGTTGTCTTTCTCAGGCGCAGTGTGGCCTCAGATAGTAGTGTGATTTGAATGTTGGGTGTGAAACTCTTCTCAGCGTTTGCAGATCCACTTGTGATATCTAACCCATAGTTGTTTCCTCCAGTTGAGGGTGTTTGTTACTGAAACTCTCTGATATCTTTACCATTCTTGAGGTATGTGTGTGTGTGTATGTGCGTGTGTGTGTGTGGTATTGTCAGAGGTGATGTGTCAGTATTTCACCCTGTACTACCTACTTTCACTGCTGATGGTCGGCATTCATGTTGACAGGGCAATAGATCAGCGGTCGTACCATCCTCCCCGACACAACACACGCCAGCTGTTGGAGTCTAAACACACGCTGTTTGCCCCAGCCCTCGGAAATTATTTTACCGGCTTAAATGTCTGAAAAGCAATTTGATGGAACACGGAAGAAGAAGAAGCATCAGACTTAAGAAACTCCCAGCTAACTAAAGCTTCTACGCTCTGTTTAAACACATGTAAAATAAGACAAAAAAAAAAAATCTTCATTCACTGCATCAGAAGCAGTAGCTATCTATGTAAGCAAGTGTATCAGGCTGCCTTTGCTTACATGTCAGTGTCATCTCTTAAATGCATTTATTGTGTTATCCAAATGTGCGCAGTAGATACTGTATCTGCATTAACAGTAGGTGACTAGCCAGCGCTTTGTGTCATGTCACGGTTCAAGATGAGATTTTATAGGCAACAAAATTGCTCCTTTTGTGAGGTTGGTGTCCCTTTTTATGGCTATAATCCATAGTAAATAAGAGTCTGTGTTGTGGAACATATTCTGTATGTATTAAAGTGCAAAACATGAAGCTGTAATTCATGTTAATATCCAACGTTCCATATTTTAAGTGCACAGCAGATGGCACATTTATGTATGAAGCAGTTTATGTTGTATGTATGCAAAATAAATGTACGTTGACACAAGTGTTTGTCATTTTTGACTGCAGGCTGTAACTTGATTGCACAACATATAATTTATACACAGTCCTACCTGTAAATGGATCTTACACGACTCAAAATTCAGTTGTGTAGACATTTTACCATCCATTTGTGAATGGAGATGTTTGTTGCTACAACAGAAGTAGGTGCACAAGCACTGAAATCCTTTGTTTTGGCATCAGTATTTTAATCTTTTACCTCAGATTTTATCAGTATAAAACAAATATTCATTAGATATCTGTATTGCGTAACCATATCGAATACCAACCTAAATACTGAGTTTACTCTTATTTGAAAATATTCTAATCATATAATCTGGTCATAATATTTCCTAAATGCTACTTATTTTTTAGAACGATCTTGTTTTTTTTTAAGACTAGTGTCAGCAAATGTGTTGAATTACTCTGGATATTATGTATATATGGTATATCCCTTACCAGATGATGCAACTTCATTTTTCCCCTTAAAAACACTGTAAACCAATAAAGAAATCCAAATAGACATTCTTTCTTTTTTTTTTTTTTTAAATCCATTAATCTATCAGTTAACTATACCATTAAAATGTCCTTAACAATAGCTTAAAATTACTGTTAATAAGTTAATACAATAGCGAAGATTTAAAAAAAAAAAACAAATAAATAAATAAATAGGGTCTTTGTATAAGAAATTGTTTATAGAGATGTTGCTGAAACAAAATTAGGTGTGCATGTACTGAGCATCTTTTAGTTCAGATTTTCTCAGTAGATGACAAATACAGTTGAAATCAGAAGTTTACAGACACTATAAAAAGACACATAATCTTTTTTTTCTCACTGTTTGACATTAACTGTGACTAAACTTTTCCTGTTTTAGGTCAGTTAGGATTACCTATATTATTCCTATTTGCTAAACACCAGAATAATGAGAGAGAGAGAAGTTTTTAGAGAAATTTTTATTATTTTCTCTAAAAAAATAAAAAAAAAAAGTTTATATGCACTAAGATTACTGTGCCTTCAAACTATTTGGGAAAACCGAGATGATGATGTCATGGCTTTGTAAGCTTTTGATAGGTTAATTGACAACATTTGAGTTAATTGGAGGCACACTTGTAGATTTTATGGTTGGTTAATAGAACAATTTAGGGAGTCAGTTTCATACAAGCAAGTCCTTTTTCTTCATTGCACAAAATACTGTATTACCACTGTTTGCCATTAGGGGGCAGTAAAGCAACACTGCGTTAATGTAACCTGTCTGACGGAGCTCAGTAGAAGAAGTGAGCGGACCTCATTGAGGAGTCATGCCACCGGTTGTAAACAAAGTATGAGTCCAGTCTGAACAGTAGAAGAAACGTGTTGTGTTTGTCGTTTTACCACACAGGTTAGTGTCTTCACTACTGCCTCTGTGGAGAAATGACATGTTAACAAGACTGTGCCAGTGAATGTAAACATCTGCCTCAGCCAGCTAGCTAGAAGCTAATGTTAGCTTGATGTTTTCTAGAAGTGTCCACACACCTCTGTTGCTATGGTTACTCTGTTTCTCCAACGTTCCCGGGCACTGCTTTTATGCAGACAAAGTCGTCGTGTATTAAGGGGTGAACTTACATCCTTTAAACGTCTCTTTTAGCAGGTGGCAGGATGGTGCAGCTGCATGTGAAGCGTGGAGATGAAAGCCAGTTTCTTTTCAACACCACAGTGGACGCGCCTCTGGAGACGGTGATCCAGCAAATTACAGCCATTTACAACGGGAGACTCAAAGTGGACAGATTGTGTTCAGGTGAAAACATATCCCCAGTGCTGCCTGCACTCGCTGTAAGGAGGAGAAACTTCAGCAGGCTCACATTTCCTGCTTATTATTGTTTACAAAGAGAGCTGCTTATTGGCAGAGTCTTACTAGCCTAGTTATGCTATTGTAAATGAATGGCTAAGACTTTAACTCTGCACATCAATATTGGTACAAGAGCATTTTCGTCCTGCACTAACAACAACAATACAATCATTCAGTCTTGGAGGATGCAGTGACATAGGCTTGCTTGTTCCTCTGTGCAGAGATCCCAGAGCTGGCAGACCATGGCATCGCACTGCCGCCCAACATGCAGGGCCTGACAGAGGAGCAGGTTGTGGAGCTGAAACTGAAGGATGAATGGGAAGACAGTTGCATCCCCAGTGGAGGGCCAGTATTCAAAAAGGATGAGATTGGGAGGAGGAACGGACAAGGTGAGGCTCGGGCTCTTGTTTGTAAATGTCATCGTTTACCAGTAAATACAAGCAAATGCATGTTTAATGTTGTCAGAAAAACCTTGACACCTGTGGTCCATTTTTTGGCCATTGTTTGGGGTTTGGAATGGGAATTGCAAAATCTAACATATGTGGACATAGCTTTACTCTGCTTACAC
This sequence comes from Stegastes partitus, assembly GCF_000690725.1. Classification (NCBI taxonomy): domain Eukaryota; kingdom Metazoa; phylum Chordata; class Actinopteri; family Pomacentridae; genus Stegastes; species Stegastes partitus. The sequence goes on along the minus strand of NW_007577840.1, from coordinate 779,843 downwards.
CTGTGGAATAAATAAATAAATAAATAAATAATTAAAAACATCTTTTGGAAAAACATTATCTTGTCTGACACCGTAAATCGTATCAACTTGAAAATCGCACAGGAGACAGAGAAGGCCTTGATGTACAAAAGGTCTGAAGGGATTTGGCGTTTCTCAAACGGTTTTCGAATGGCGAGCCGTTAAAGTTCATGAGCTGCCACTGCTCAGTGCAGCTGCTCATGCGACTCACTGACAGGCTGAGCAAAGAGAAAAACATGGCTCCATCAACTTAAAGCAGGTTTAACTTGAAGAACGGTCAGACGGGCATGAAGTTGCAACGCAGACCAACGACCCGACCAACGCTGCTTGCAGCTTTAATTTTAGTATTTCTTTTATTTTATATGAATACATGCCATTAAAAAAATCTCTTTACCTTCCACCAGCTCCAAATGATAAAATGAAAGAGGTGTTGATGCGAACAGTGGAGGAGGCGAAGGCCCTGATCTCCAAAGTAAGTGTTTTAAAGAACAGTAGATCATCACTTCTTGCTGTATTCACCAAAAGAGTCACAAATTGATTCAATCTCTCTTTTTCCTCCTCCTGCAGAAACAAGCTCAAGCTAGTGTTTGTGTCACTACGGAGATGGTAAAAGAAGCGCTAGATCAACTGAGGGGTGCAGTCATGATTGTGTACCCCATGGGGCTTCCTCCTCATGACCCTATCAGGATGGAGTTTGAGGACCAGGAAGACCTTTCAGGAACACAGGTAAACAGCTCAGACAGCTTTTGGACGCTGGCCACAAAACATAGTTTTGAGTAAACAATAAAGGCTTAGATTACAGTTTCTATTGTTTTTAAGAAGATTATTTACATCTTGAGTCACCAACAGGATCATTAGAGGTTTTGCTTCTTTTCAAATGGTCTCTCTTTTTTGTCTTTCGGGGTTCGTGAAGCTATTTTCACTGTCTGCTTAATTCCTTTTGCCCTCATTCCTCTACCTCTGCCCTCACCATCTGTCTCTGTACCTCAGGCTTCTCTGCAGGTGATCACGGAGGACGAATGCCAGCTCTGGTGGGCTGCCAAAGAGATGCAGAGGGGGAAGAAATTGCAGGACTACATTGGCAAAAATGAAAAGACAAAGCTTGTGGTCAAAATACAAAAGGTAAGTAATTTCACCAATCTGAAACGAGTATGTTTTGTCTCCTGGGAGAGACAATATGTGTGTTGTTTTATGTTTTAGTTGCTTTTGAGGGTAATTTTTATCTCGTTGTTGCTATGCACTTCAGAAAGGACAGGGGGCACCAGCGAGAGAGCCCCTGATCACGGATGAGCAGCAGAAACAGATGATGATGCATTACCACAGAAGGCAAGAGGAGCTCAAGGTGAGGAAAGGCAAAGCAGTACTCTATGTTCCATGTTCCTGTTTGGGCTGGAAATGCCATCTCACCTTTTCCTCATTACATTTTCAGAAACTTGAGGAGGCAGACGATGACAGCTACCTGGACTCAGAGTGGTCAGACAGAGGGGCTCTCAAAAAACAGTTTCAAGGCCTCACAAATATCAAATGGGGACCAAGATGAAGGCCAGTACCACTCACAATACCGACCGGAGCTGCTTACGGAAGAGCTCTATATGCAGCTGGCCAAGATGCCTTATCGCAATCCTAAAATCAGCTTCCAGTTGTTGTTATTCGAGGTCTTCCAAAGAAAATTATATGTACAGCTGATGTGATCTTATTGCAGGAAGTACATGTATTTCTAGAGTAAACAACTGCCATACACTGTAACTGAGCTGCACGTATATATATATATATATATGAAAGAACAGGTAATAATATCACATAGAGGTTGATGTCATAAAAAACCCAATTTATTAGAAAAAAATTTTGATCCTCGAATTGCTTTACTGTTTTACACATTTTTATTGAAGCTGTGCAAACAAAAGTTAGAAAAAAGTATAATCTGTAATTTTTTTCTGCGTGTAAAAAGAAAAATAAAACTTGACATTTTCCAGTGTAATCTATACACAGTGTTGTTACATTTTGTAATAATTATGTATAAAGGTCCCATGACTTCCCTTGGAGTGCAGGGACAAGGATGCAACACCTTTCCTCTCTTTGTCTCTTATTAGTGGCACACGCATCTCTGAAAGTCGGTGCTGCTCTGAGGCAGGAAGGTGCTACGTAGCAGTAGATGGTCACCCCAGCAGGGACGAGCAAGCTGTAGAGGTCAGACTGTTTCACACACTGGAAACTGTGGGTGGCGCTGGTGCCGTGATTCAAAGAGGTGTGGCCAGTTTCAAGGAATACTGCATAAAAAACCTTCAACATGTAATGCGAGGATAACTCTCACTGCTGTATATTCAAATCTGACGCCTCTTTAAAGAGACAGTTATGGCAGGTGGAACTAGATAGTCTCTTTTGTAAATAGCTGCCAAGTTTAACTACCACTAATGTAGTTATACTACAGGGACTAAAAACATTGTAATTGCCTATTTTTGTCTGTCAAAACAAATCAAAATGACTTTTGCCATTTTTTTTTAAAATGAGCATTAAAAATTGTTTACCACAAATATATAAAAAAAAAACATTTATTTAAAATGTGTTTAAAAAACATCTTCTCTGATTTAATCCTGATTTTGAAAGGCGGTTTTGGATTAGAGCTGACGCTGTTTTCATGGTCCCTGATATGTTCTTTGGTTTATATCACCAGTACAGCTGCTCTGAAGCTGCTTGACAATGAATCAGTAATGTTCTTTAATGACGTGAGAGCTTCATGGCCACTCACCGGTGATTTTGCTCTTTTTGTAGTAAACAACATTTTAGCCTAAAATCTGAGCTTCATTTAATGATGAATAAATGCACCACGTTAATGCCCAATGCCCACCCTCTTTGCAGCATGAAATTGCAAAACACAACAAAACGTTTCTCGGGGCATCAATAATCCATCGCAAAGACCTGCATCATGAAAAAAAAAAAAGTCCTGAAGATGCAGAATAGCATCCATTGGTCCATGATGGATTTAACATGAGCTGCCGTTCAGATAAGAGTTCATCCAGATCTCCTGCATGATCATCTCTCTCCGCTCAATCCTCTCGGCCCGTTCGGCCGCCTCGCTCACATAAGTCACCTCCTCCCAGCCGTGCAGCGCCTTCCTGTCAACAGCTGAGATTAAAGAGTTTTCTGTTCCCTCGCCGTCATCATCATCATCATCTTCATCATCGTCCTCATCGTCATCCTCCTCCTGGCTAGCAGACTTGGGTGCGAGTCTTTGATCTCTGAGCTGCCGCCCTCTGCAGGTCACTCGGACAGACACGGCCAGCAGCGTGATGAGAAGACCAACGCACACGCTGGAGGTAAACAGTAGCGCTGCCATTTCTGGGTGCTCTGTGTGGGAAATATGGCGAAGAGTTGTAACAAAACATGGATCTGGATGTGTTTGCGCAAGTGTATGCATGTAAAAAAAAACATTACCTTTGATGTAGGCATAAGTCAGGAGAGAGTTGCTCATCATAGCTCCTGAGCTGTCGGGCTGACTTGTGGAAAAAGGCTCCTCCGGATGTGCAGTAGAGGCTGTTGTGAAAATGACAAGTATGATGTGGAGAAAAGACCTTAAAAAGATGGAATTACCACAAACTTCATGATGGCGTTACCTTTCTCTGTATCCACGGTGGGAGATGAGGTGGAGCTGAATATGTTCGGGTCTGCTTCCCTCAGTAAAGTCTGTGGTACTATTTGAAAGAAGACAGAAGAGTCTTTGTGTTGCTGCAAACAAATTGACTCAGTAGCTGTGTATTGGTGAATCTACAGCAAACCATTTGTCAGCAAGTTACCTCCTCCATCCAAACTGGTCCCACAATAGCACTACACTCTCCAATCATGAATACTTTCTGTCCGATTGTATTAATAACCGGCCTACAAGGTTACCACGCATTGTTTTGCTCTAGATCAAGCCAACAGTGCCAAAGGAATTCTTTCAACACCAGGCTTAAGTCACAACTACGAATTATGATACATGAACAATGTTGCTGGATGACCTCACTGGCATTTGTGCCAATTGCAGGAAGTTTACCAGGATGTCAACTTTAGCTTGCAAATCTGAGTCACAGCTTATTATTCCTTGCTACTGTGTTGTTGGGTGTGAGAGGATAGGAGCAGCTGATGGCTGGGATCAGCAGATAAGAATTCACAGTAGGAAGGTACAAACGTTCGCTGAAGGAACTGTCACATAATCAAAGAGGCCAAAACAAAAGCACACATGACGTGAATCATCAACGACAGGCGGTTCCCATTTTGAAACTGATTCGTCACTTGTAATTATGCTTTGTGAATGAGGAAGCAGAGAGAGTCCTACCACAAGAATAGATCACACTGAGGTACTTCCTGGTTCCTGGAAAGCAGGGGTCTCTAAAGGTCTGGTTGCTCACGGCAACGGCGCACTTCTGTTTGTTGTAGCAGGACTTGGACACCAAGTGTACAGCCTCGTGGTTCAGACACTCTGTAGGGAGGAGCAAAGAGACACATAGAGATTCATTTACTGAATAGAAAGCACCACATTTGTGTGTTCACTGATGTGCACGTCGGCTGCAATAACAATGATTCAACGTTTTACAGGAGTTTGGTTGAAGTTTAGCTACAATAAAATTCCCTCTTTCTACAGTCGGCCTTTTGTTTTTTGTTTGTTTAATCCAGCAAAGCAGATAATTAACTTAATGCATCTATGTTAGTTCAATGTCATATTTAATCTTTAAATTGTTTTTATTAATTTTAAATAAGGAAATGCCCAGATAATGAAGTTACCTTAAAGCATTGTATCATATTATTGTAAAGTTTCATTGAATCAAATCACAATGAAATTTAACTACTGTCTCAGACCACACTCTCCCTGCATTCCAGATCGCATATGTTTTTATTTTCCTTTTAGTATGGACTGCAGCTGCCACTAAAAAGTACATATTATTACACTCAGTATGCATACAATTGGAAATTTTTTTTTTTTTTTTTGCCATTATATTGCCCCTTCAGCTTTCACCATCTTGCTCATGTATCCGTCACAGTCTGCAGTGTGACATTAGCTCTAGTCTGTCTGTGAACTCTTGGCAGCTCAAGCTCATTACTTGAAGGAGACACTGTGACATATGTGAGGTATCCTCTAATGTGCAAAGGATTGTGGGTCAGAATAGCCAGAGAAGCACGCTGCAAAATGAAACCGTGTGTAGTAAGACATCCTGGTATTTTTGGCAGACTGCATTTTGACATGCTATGTATTGGGACTTACTAAATCTTTTTCGGGCGCACTGTATAGGACGGTAGTCTGGATATTGGAACGCATCCACTGTTTGAGTTGCAATGCCAGGAAAAGCACAGGTGTAGCCACTTACACTGACACTGGCCGAGACAAATGGAATGCAGCCATTATCGATGTCCTTACTTACACACCTGTTTTTTTAAGGCATGTGAAAATGTGTGCCATTAAAAATAAAAATAAAAAAAACAATACCATGTTATGTTTGCTTGTGTGTATAAAGGTCATGTTCCCCATAAATCTTTTTTTATTTATTTTTGTATTTTAAAGCAAATTTCAGACTTTACTGAACAGATTGGCGCTGACATTTCCATAGGACTTCTATTCATGTCACCACCTGCCATAATTCTATTGATAAGCCTCAGCAGGAAAAGTAAAGCTGGTAAGTGATACAATTAAAGATGCCAGAATACCTTTTAGGGTTTTAAGGTTCTGTCTCACCGTCACAGTATCAGTGTCACATGAGGCCACCAGATGCTACTAATCAAAATAGTGATGGTTGTGCTTACTTACACTAATTAAACAAGGAAACACATGTGAGAGCCATTAGTAGATGTTACCAGTTTAACTGTTTGCTAAAACTTTCTGTCATCTCTCACTATGTAAAGTAGTGAAATAAACAGAATTCCCATTGGTTTATGAAGACTTTTTTCAAAACTTGTCTGACAGTATAAAACTCACATCAACTCACCAAATGGGGGTGGTCTTGTCAGGTGTGAAGGGCAGGTGTCCGTCTGACCCAGACTTCGCCCGTAGACAGCTGCGTAGATGTTCAGCACCCTGGGGGGCTTACAGCGCAGGACCATGGTCTCTCCTTCACATACCACATGTCTTTTGTGTTCAGCTGAATGAGGGGGGAAAATAGTAAGGTTGAGGAGGTGGAGGGTCCGATGGGTGTGAGAAACCGTGTGTAGGTGTGCAGCTATTTCACGCTCATTCTCCAGCGAATGTGTGAGAGAAACTGAAGCTGAAACAGCAGGGACAAGTGAGATGTGAGCTGCTGAACTCACTGGGTTTACACTTGTAGTGCACATGGAGGTATTTGGCTGTGCCGGGGCAAGGGTCCTTCCCAAACAGCAGGTGATTGACAGGCAGCTGGCAATCTCTATGGCTCTGACACTCCGACAACAGTTTCTGCACAATGAAGAGGCGGTCAACAAATACACAGGATCTGATATGGCAATCCAGAGTGAGGCAAGGGCTTAAAAAGAGAACCAAATCAGATGCAAACAAGGAACGATGCACTAAATGGTTGACAAATGGAAGACAGCAGGCTGTGCCTCTATAAACCTGCATGACGGCATTCACTCCAAAGCTAAAACACACATGGAGACAATTCAACTCCATTACATCATCTAAAACTAGTGCACACCCACCTATTAAGAACTGACCCAGTAAGAGTGCAAAGTGCTGCATATCCCATACACATAAAATGCACCTGTAGAGCAGTAAAAGCTGAACAGCTGTGGTTGTGGCCTCTGAGTGGAAGGTCTGGGTCTGCTCTGCACAGCCGCACCTCGCCGCTCCCGTAGAAGGCCGACTGGACGGAGATGGTGGAGTGACGTGGACAGTGGAGTCGCAGAGGCTGTCCGTCACAGGCGTGAGCAGAGTGGCTGGTGATGATCCTGGACAGGTAGTCTGATGGGCAAATCGCACTGGTTAGGCTGTAATGCACATGGGAATTTACTGATGATGTATCTGAGTTTTCAATAAAGGAATGATCCATCAATTTTACAAATGAAGCTGAGTTTAGTTGTGTTCTTGCATCTCCAAGATAGTTTATTGTGTAACCAAAAGGGGCAACTGCTATACTTAACAGGGTAGACACACAGTTAATACTAAAAAATTACATAATGAAAAAGAAATGTGACCTCCTGAACTCCACAACCTACCAGTGGGTTTAGAGGCATGTTTATGCTTAAAAATCACTCAAATTACATCATGTGTCACAGCCAGAGATATTAGATTTTCAACTTTCCGACTGCAGTAGAATACATGATGCACAACTTGCAATTCCATTAGAAAAATTAACCAAATCTGACTCAGCTGCAACCAACAGACGTGGCCAAAAACTCTGGAACTATTGGGCTGACATGCAGGCTGTGTTTACACAGAGCGTATAAGAGACAAGCACAGTGACAAACCAGAGACTGAAAGGAAAATAAAACATATGTGAGCAATGATGTAACTGCAGCATGATTCAAAAGTGGTACCAGCAAGTTGTTGGAGGATACATTCTGCACGGTGAAATATCTTTACAGATTTGAGGTGTGCAGTAGTGTGAAAAACACCCTGTTTGTAGAAATTGTAAAACATCTATAATATGTAGAGTCACCATTTTCTTCCTGTATTGGTGACACGTGTAATGCATCTGTGGTTGCGGATCAGATTATTTGACCTCCCTGGCGCTCTCATTGGTGTCTCATGTTGCTTTTGAAACCAGTACAGTGCTGCCTGACTGTCTGTTCTTTTTCCTGGGTGGCAAATTCCACCAGCTGGCATTCAACAGGTACGACCCATCTTTGTGTTGATAAATGTGACGTATGAGTTGTTTATCTTAAGAGTAGATGAGGCTACATTGTTTGTCTTAAAGAAAATGAATCCTGCAAGATTCAGAAGAGAGTTTAGATAAAACATCAAAATATCATTTTCATTATACAAAAAAAATGCTGAGAATGGCTATAGTCTTGATCTAATGACATAAAGAGATGGATGCTCATCTGTTAATCCAGTGTAGATATATGTCTGTTGACAGCCACTGCAGAGTGCAAAACAGGCATGTATGTTACTCATTAGTTTGTCTTTTACATGATCTCATCTCAGACAGGTGCACAGCTCAGTGCCGCACAACAAAAGGGATCTTTGGGTATTTTATGAGCCACCTTATCTGTAACCATACATCAGCATGACAAACAGAAGTTTATTTTTTAACCCCTGCCCCCACATGCAGCTATTATTACACCAGCTAGAAGAGTGTGGTACCACAGCACACCTACTATAAGTGACACTTTCCTACAGCTTCTAAGGACAAAACCCCTTCCTGGGGTCTGTAAACATTCTCATCCTGACCTGACAGGACCACCACCACCATCATCTTACTTGAGAAGTCAGCCAGTCCATTCATGCGTCTGGTCCACAGGAGTAAAGTCAGACAGATGAGGCTGTGGCTCCAGTCCAGTCCGTGGCAAGGACGCGTCCAGCTCATGACTCGCATCCCCTGTTCTTTTGATCATATTAAAGAGACTCGAGAAATTCACTGTAGGACTTCATGAAAAAAAAAAACACACAAGAAGGTGAAATGATCCTGCGAGGCCGCGGCATGGAGCTTCATCTCTCTTATAGGCCTAAACGCACCGAAACTGTGAGAAAGTCACCGCTTCATCCATCTCACAGAAAAACACCAGGAGCCGATGGAAGCGCATGAGAGCGGCTGTCGGCTGCTGAACAAGAGCCGCCTCGCTGCAGTAAAATGGACCACAGAGGAGGCTGGGAATAACAGCTGCGCAACAAGTTGCTCAAAAACTGACAGACGAGCTGATCAATCCGACGCGTGGTGTTGCCGCTGGTGGTGGTGGTGGTGGTGAGTCTCCAAATCCGACTTTTCCTGCTGCTGCTGCTGCTGATCAACGATTTGTGAATGGGTGCATGTGGAAACTGAGAGCGACTTACAGTAACAGCTGAGTGGGAATCATGATGTGGGCGTGGCAGATAAAACTATTTTAAAGGGAAGAAGAGGGGCGACACACTCACTGGTATGACGCACTGGAGGCGCTTTGAGTTTTTTTTTTTCTTACTCCTCCATGAGGCACATGTTTACTTTCTGGATTATGGCAAAGTGCTTTCATTCTGCTCATTTCCTCAGAGCCTTTCATTCTTTCACTTCATGCTTTTCTCTTCCTTCTGCCTCACTAGGCAAAAGGCACCAATCAGTTTTTTTTTTTTGTCATATAGATTTATGTCATCAATAAACCAGATTTCTCTTTATTTAATTTTGTGCAATTAAAAAAACTTGTATCAAAGTTTTATTTCAAACACAAGCATTCTGCCCTCTCTGTTCATATTTGTCAGATTATTATATCTCTCCAAAGCAAAATTAATAATATATATAGAGAGAAAAGAAGAAGAAATGGAGTTCACTTGCAAAAACAGACAACTCTCTTTTTGTAGATTTTCAGGAAACTTGTTTTGTTGTTGTTGTTGTTTGCGTGCGATAACATCAATCAAACTGGAGTGGATTTGACTCAGTGACAAAAACAGATAAATGACAAAAAATAGATAAGTTTGATTGATATTGTCTCAGGTAGACGACGGAAAAGTGGGGTTTCTGAAGCTTTCTGAAGATGAAGTTATCTGTTTTTGTAAAGGAACTCTTCAAATGCAGAAAAACACTACGAGAGCACATTGTCAAAACATTTCATCAAGACAGCAACCCTTGAATTAGATCACAACGATGAGATTAAATGCCGATTGCTTGTTTTTTTCTCCCCATCAGTTTTTAAATGAGTGATATTTTGATTCTGCTTTTCATAAACTATTCATGCCCCACGCATGGTGCCTTTCAATAAAGCTGGGGGCCTACTGGGTAAATTGCTCCCGGGCCCATGCACATCCATGACCCACTCCATGGTAACCGCTCAATCTCCTTGTCAGACTGCAGAGCAGACCTACAACAGTCAAACTGACAGAGACCGTTGGGGTCTCCACGCTCAGCTCCGGGGAGGGAGGGCTGGCAGGAGGGGGAGGAGGTGGAACTGCAGGGTGATATTTTGCATACAAACTGGACAAGTTGGTTCCATTCTCTGTGCCTTAGCTTTAGGCACCCAGGGAGTGGCTCCCAAACCGCTTTCATGTGCCGTTATCCCTCCAAAGCCTGTGGAATTCTGTTGTCAAACTCAAAAGATTTCCTGCACTTTGTTTTTAAGACGTAATTCAGACGTGTAGGCCAGACGGAAAAATAACAATTGCACTTGAGCAAGTATAATGATGGGTGATGGGTTCGTGGTTTGAGGCATGATGGAAAAAGCTGTTATTTAAAAATACAGAAATAACCTACAAATAAATGAAGATGTCAGTTTTGTTTCGCCACATTGTCGGCAATCTCCAGGAGGCCGACAGGTAACATAAAGAATTTAAGAATACAGTGGAATTTATATGTTAGTATGCGCATAAAATAGATTATTGTACATTCTTTAAATCTGTAAGGTGTTTCTCCAAGCATATTAGTACTGAATCCTCATTTAACATTTACAACACGTTTCAAAAACATGTCATCTCCCTGTGTTTGGGCAGACAGATGGACAGATGGTAGTTAAACTTGATCAAAGTAAAACTCTCACGACATGTTGCTAATAGTAGTTCAAATTGGAAACAAAGCCCCTCAATTAGATTGCAGCGACCAGAAAATAAAGACAAAACATTTGATTAGGGGTAATGATGTTTGCAGCAAACAGGAAGATCGTGATTTACATTTTCTCCTGAAGAAGTCTTGTGATTAGTTTGAGGGTTGGTCACAGCTACAGGGAACTTTAATACACTTTTTTTTTGTCTTAGTCAACTGTATCTGATATGCCTGTATATATCAAATACAGATAAAAAGATAGATAATCAATAGGTCTTACTGGCCTCAAATGAAATAAAAACTTGACCTGCTGACAGTGTTTCGATGCACTAATTAAAGGAAAATCTAAAATTCTGACCCCTACAGTGAGAGGATCCACTGGTGAGGAGCATTTTTGTGGCATGGTTTGGGTTTAAATCCATATATAGTTGTTCTGAGTGATCAGCTTTACCCTACAATGAAACATCAGAAGTGACCTCAGTGCCTCATCAATTGTTTTCCTTTAATTTGTCATCTGGCTATAGTTTTCACAGTCCTAATAACAGAATGCAAACAAAGTCTTAACTTTTTATGTTACAAAAAGATTCTGTAGGTTTAGCTTGATTATCACACTGAACAGCTCGGTTGCATAAAAGCTATATTTTTAACAAACCTTAGAAAACTTTGATCCTAATTCCCCATTGAAAAAAACCTTAAGATTGACAGGATCTTCAGCAGTGGACAAAAACCAGCTGCCGAAACGCATCACAAGAAGCCTCACCAGTTTCTCATTGTTTCTAAATGTTCCACAGTGTTTGCTGTTGTTTCTAAGTGTTCCAGAATGTTTTGGAGTGTCTTAGATTCCTTGTCATGGTTTCTAAGCATTCTAGACTACTTCCCTTTGTTTGGCATTATGCCAGACTCTTCCCCATTGTTTCTAGGTGTTCTAGATTTTTCCCACTTTGTCTCTAAGTATTCCAGACTATTTGTCATTGTTTCTAAATGTTCCATTGTATTTGTCTTTGTTTTTAGGTGTTCCAGAATGTTTTTTCTTTGTCTTTGACTGTTCCAGATTCTTTCTCATTGTTTGAAAGTATCATGTATTTTTTTCCCATTGTTTATAGGTGGTCTAGATGTTTTCTTTTTCTTTTTTTTTCCAAGTATCCCAGACTCCTTCTCAGTGTTTCTAAGTTTTCCTGATTTTTTTCTTTTTCTTTTTTTTTTTGCCTTTATTCAGAGAAGTGGATTGAGATAGGAAAAGGGGGAGAAGAATGGGGAGAGACCTGCAGCAAATGGTCATGAGCGAGATTCAAACTCACGACCGCTGTATCGGGGACTATAGGCCCTGCTCATGGGACGCAGTCCTATCCGGTTGAGCTCCTGGGCTGTCTCTTCCTCAGTTTTTCTCATTCTATCTACAGTTGAAAACAGAAGTTTACATACACGATATAAAAAGACATAAAACCTTATTTTTTTCTCTCAATATCTGATATGTAATCCCACTAAACTTTTCCTCTTTTACATCACTCAGGATTACTAAAAGGATTTCTTTGCTAAATGCCAGAATCATGAGCAGGTAATTTTTTTACTGCTTTATTCAAAGTCAGAAGTCTACATACACTAAGATTACTGTGCCTTCAAACTATTTGGGAAAGCCCAGATGATGATGTCATGGCTTTGGAGGCTTCTGATTGGTTAACTGACAATATTTGAGTTAACTGGAGGAACACCTGTGGATGTATTTTAAGACACACCTCAAACACACTGATTCCTTTTGTGACAACATGGGAAATGTAAAGAAATCAGCCAAGATACCAGGAAGAGAACTGTTGTGTGTTTCTAAGTATCCCAGACTATTTGTCATCATTTCTAAATGTTCCATTGTGTTTGTTGTTGTTTCTAAGTGTTCCAGAATGTATTTGTCTTTGTTTTTGAGTGTCTTAGATTCTTTGTCATGGTTTCTAAGCGTTCGAGACTATTTCTTTTTGTTTGTAATAATCCCAGACTCTTCCCCATTATAGAAATGACTATTTTATTATTTTTCAAATGGAATAAGTGTGCAGCTTCAAAACAAAATGACTGCGTCATTACATACATCTTCATTTAAAATCAACATTCATCTCAAGTTGGGAATCAAGCGCAGCCTGTAATTGAGAAAACATTCAATTAAAATTAAAAGTACACAACCAAATATAGCTCATTACTGAACGAACTTTCAAGATACTCACCAATTCTCTTTTTGCCTCTTCTATTTTCACCTGAGCAAGATAAGGGCTCTGTAGTGGTTTAGAGGAGAAAAACATTGCGTAAAGCCGGTTACATTATTCGCTCCCAAATGTCTGAACATGGTTCGACCATTTCTGTCAAATTAGTTTATGGAAGCCAGTTTCACACACATAATAGCAACAACTTCTCAAAGAATAAAACAGGATCATGTGATAATGTGTTTTTGGTTGTAGTTATGGAGACGTTGAAAAGTCAGTAGCAAACTGAAAACAAACATACTGGGCTCAGGTCCATGTACGGCCCCAGTTTCTTTTTCAAGGGGATTATTTCTTTCTTCAGCACATTGACTTCCTGTAGAGAGAAAAATAAGATGACACATTTCAAACCCTGAAAGCACAGACAGTGTTACGTCTTCATTTCCATGGTGATGACCGGGGTGCGTGTGGAACACTTGAATTACCTCAGAGACCTGCACAATAGCCTGATGGGTAATAGTCTTGTCCATGTTTCTGGATACAAGTTCGGCCTGTAGGATTGAAGGAGCAGAATAAAACAGCAAACCACTGAATTAATATTTATATTATGTGATTGGATATGTCTGCAGCAGTGCCGTCTCTGAACATGAGGCAGCAACATGACTCAACCTTTATTCATGGGTCAAAATACAGTTTTATTTAACAACACAAAACTGATAATACCACAGAGGAAAACATTTTGTCCACATTTTTTATTTATACTTATCATTCACTCAGTTTTAGAACCCTACAGTTTGTCTTCTTACTGACTGCTAGTTTTTCACACGGTTCTCCAGAGGACTTTCATCATCTTCTGCATCTTTCATCCTTCTAAATGAATATTTTTATGCCATTGGTTTGTGCATACTATTGATTTTTTGGGGAGTTTCTTGACTGCCATTTTCACTGGCTGGTGGCTGAGGGCACCAATAATCTATATCGGCATGGCAAGATGGCAGTAGTGCAGTTTTGTTTAGTTTTCTCACCCAGAGCAAAACCCTTTGACTAATATAAGAATATTTAATAAGAAAAAGAAAGAGATGCAAAAAGAGTACTTTTAATTATCTGGATGATTTCTGCCGTCTCCTAAAATGCTACAGGCACTGTTACCACTAGCCCTTCTTTTTCACACTGTCTCGGATATAGTAATGTACTGCAAAATGTATTAACACCTTAACTTTAGAACTTCCGTTAAGCAGCTATTACATGTGTAGGTATAACACCACTACATACCTCTGACCTCTCCCGTCTATTGCTGAGCTCCTTAGCTTTTGCCGTCACAAAATTCATGTCGAGCAGCCTCTCCTCTGCTTTAGCGCTCTCCACTGCCTGAGATTTGGCAGTTTTGTTGATGTCCCTGACAATTAAGAACACAGATTACAGATGCAGCAGCAAATTGTTCATTTCACAAACTGTTCACTTATGTGCAGATATACAGTATGTGATCATTTTTTTTATTTCTGTAAGAATGTAGTAGTATCAACATGCAAATGCCAACAAGTTCTTACTCTTGTAAGTTGCCCCGCAGCACCAGCGTAGCACCAAGTCTCTTCCTGAGGGCCCTGAGTTCTCTTTCAAGTCTTCTGTTTGACTTCTCTGCTTCCATAAGTTCACCAGTGACGTTGTTCACTGCTAGCATAAAGCTACACAAGACATATAAAAACCCACGTTACCCACCGTTTTGTGACATCCTTTAGGAAATCTGTGAAACTATTCCAAGGAAAATAGTAGTAAAAAAACAGATAAGAACAGAGTAATGACTGTGTACCTCCCCAGTGATGTGTCTCTCACTCCAAGCACCATAGCATTGTCCACTAAAGCAGACAAGTAGTCAGCAGCGGGCTTTGACAAGCTTGCAGAGGACAATCCAACACCTTGTAGAAGAACATCCTGGAGATGAGCACCTAGTTGGAGAAAACATTGTTGGGTTCTGTGAAATACTGTCGTGTGACTTAAACAACAATGTTTTCTCACATTTGACTAAACAGCAAACAGTAAAGTCAATCAAAATTAAAATACAATTACTATTGTTGGTTTATCAAAACCTTGATCCTACTTCTTAGTTAGGGTTAACCCTTGGGCTCTGAATTAAGGAGTCCATGGAGTTTTTTGTAAACTTTATTTACAGAGTTTGTTGACCATGCAGGCTCCGTATGTGCTAAGCAAAATGAGAGAGAAACACGGGAGAAAGACTAAAAGAAGATTTTGTTGCAGAAAGAAATGTAAGTTGTATGGAAGTAGTTTCAGTTACAGGAAATCTGATACTAACCAAAAACAGGCACTCCGTTGGTAGTGTCTGGCAGATGTTAGTATTGCATAAGGCAACGCAACTAGTTTGTTTGATCGTTCAAATCAGTACCACAAAGGTCCATATGTCAAGTGCAAAACTAGATCTGAGTGCCAAAGCAAAAAAATATTTTGAATGCCTTTGCCAGTGATACACTATGGCAGATTTTTTTTTCAAATTGCTTTTTCTTTCAACTTTTTTTTCTTTTATGTTTAAAAAGAATAATAAAAATATATGTAGATGCACTTCCCTTACAAAGTCATACACTCTTTCTAAAATGCTTAATTCTTTCCAAAAAATGTTTTTCAAGTCATCTGGTGAAAATTCCTGTATTTTTTTTTTTATTTTGCAGAAAAACAAATGATCACAGTGTCAGTTCTTTTTTCCAACATTGTGCAGTCCTAGTACTGTGCAAGAGTTTGAGGCACTTTAGATGTTTACATTCTTATTCATGACACAGCACCATCAGACAGGCATCCTTTTGGTCTCGAATATATTCTGCAGCATGACAACAACTGCTCACATACCGCATGACAGAATCAACTAAGAATCCTGAATCTCAAAGATGCTTGGTGCTATCTGTCGGTCTATCAAGGAGACATGGTGCTGTTACACCAAACACTGATATATTTTCTTCTATGTTTACAGCACTTTGGTGCTTAGAAAATTCATAAACAAAACATATTTCTGGCATTGTTTTTGTTTACTTTTATTCCCGTAAACTTTTTGCAGGACAATGAAATATGTGTATGCAGGTATATATGTGTGTTGTGCAGTATTTCCAGAAATGTTTTCATTATAATGCTAATATGGCCTTTTGGTAGACCAATTCTGAGCTAAGAACGACAAAAGAAGTAGCTCACATTTAAACTGTTCTTTATAAATTAAGTCTAAAATACCAATTTGAGTGCAAATTTCACTGTATTTACTCACCCTCAGCCTGATACTCTGATGTTTTCTGCTTGAGGTCTTCTACGAGGAGAGCTGTGTCACTGCACCGGGCTTCACTGGACTGTGCTAGCTGGTACAGTACGTCCACCGTTCTTGTGTTTACTTCAAACTGTGGCACCGGCTGATCGCCAAACACTTTGCTGAGCCAGCTGTTCACCTGAAGAAGCCATGTCATTGAACAGAAGGATGTAAACAAGAGACAACGACGACAGTCAAGTTATGCTAGCGAAAGACTGAACATTACCTTATTAATCTTTTCGCACATAGCGACTGAAGAAGCCGATAAAAACAAACAAACAAACAAACAAAACTAAATGTCTGGCTTCCTAATAAAACGTTTAGGTGCTCCAGCAAACCAATTGAAAAACTACAACACTGTTCGCGCCACCCAAAATCATCCTAATAACTTCCTGGTTAACAGCCAATGAGAGGATGGAGCAAAACTATGTTTGGGACCGTTACTATTTATATTTTTACACATACTAAAAACGCAGAAAATTGTATTTGATTTAAATACATGCAAACAAACAGGTATTGAAAAAAAATATTAGTAAATAAAAAAAACTGTCAGTATCAAAAAAAGTATATGCTGCTTTAGGTCGTCGCTAGTTCACGCTTCCGCTTTGCTCACAAAGATAAAAATGGAGATGAGATAGTTCACGTCGGTTCGCATGAAGGAACGACTTTCAATAAACTGAAAAAGCCTAAAACAGAAATATGAATACAGAATTATGTATATGTGCCTCACTTTCATAATTTCAGTCAACATTAGGATATATTAAATATAAATAAAATAATCAAATTAAAGCACAAAAGAAAAAGGAAACACAAATTGTATCGGGCGATAAGACGAAGGCGAAATGACAGACAAGTGTAAATCTCGCGTTGTACACTTCTGGGGGTGTTTTCCTTCATCGTCACAACCCGCCGAGTTCGAAACCCAGTAGAAATGGCGACCAGAGAAAAGTCGTTAAGATACCGACAGAAAAGTGCGAACAGCACATTTCAAACGTCCAGTGTGGACTCCACCGCCGTCGAAGAAAAGCTGTTCCATCACGTCGAGGTGGACGAGGACGGCGACGACAACCCGGTGGTCTTCATCTGCGCCAAGTGCAGGTTGCCTGTTGGAGATTCGCTGTCCTGGGATGGAAGTGAAGACGGCCAGAACCAAATACGACTGAAGCGTGAGTCAGAGTTTGAGATTGTTTTTGCGTCCAATATATGCTTTTCTTTTCTTTTCTTTTTTTGCTTTCAGCACTTTAAGTTGCTAACAGAGAAGTTGCTGTAAAAATAAATACGACTAAGAAGTGTGATGGAATGATGCGTTTTAGTGCCATTGTAGAGGTGTGTTTACAATACTGCATTGTACAACATGCGTGTTTGTGATGTTTTGGTTTTAGGGGTCACTGACAACGTCTTGGTTGGAAAAGAAAGTCGCCTGTATGAAGCAAGCAAACGCTCTCTCTGGTAAGATTGTGCCCAGTAGTAAATTAAGTATTCAATTTAAGCACAAGTACCAACACAACAATATAATACTTAATATAAATACTGTAAAAAACTGGCATTTAGTGCGTATGAATTTAAATGGGAGAAAAATAACATCAACAAAATCTACTTACCAAAATGTGAATTATGTTTCATGATTGCCCCTGTTAATGTTAGAATTCTTAAACTTGCAAGCAACACTTTTATTGAGTAGAATATGCTAGTGACTAATTCTTCATGTTCTAGACATTGTTGCATATTTTAATATACAGTAATGCTTTCTTGTAAGGTATTCATATTTTTTGTGTGAATTCTTAATCTCCAAAGTAACTAGTGACTATTGCTGTTAGATAACTGCAGTGGAACTGAAAATAGAAGAACCTCTAAACTGTGTTTAAGCACAGTCCAAGCATACCAACAGCACTAATGCTAAACATAACTAAAATTGACCAACAGCCTGCTGGTATTTTATCTTGTGTGTGTGTGTGTGTGATTTGGACTCAACTGTTCTGTTTGCTTTTGTGATTTTTTTCCTCCACAGCCTCATTGTTGATCTGGTGTGTCGAGGCTGCCACTCTGTTCTTGGCATGGTTTACACATCAACACCTAAGAGTCTGGACCACAAGAGGTTTACATTCTGCTTCAATGTAGCTGACATCGACAGGTACGTTGAGTTTTTTTGATAATTCAACATTGTTACAGCTAACCGATTACACTAACTCAAGGACATTAGTCCAATTTCAAAGTACTTGTACTTGAATGTTTTCACTTTATGGAAATTTAGTGTTCTTTTTCGCTACATTTCGCAGGAACATCTTATACTTTCTACTCCGCTATACTAATTTGATAGTTTTAGTTACTAGTCACTTTTAAGATGATGATTTTACACAATGAGTAGTATAACATGTTTTGAAATCCAACACATTGTTAAAGTTAAAGCTCGTGATTGTCAACATTTTTGGCTTCTACAAATAGCACTTTGTATTGTTGGGGTCACATTTCAGATATTTAGGATTAATTAACGTCACCACCACTATGTAGTGATTTTCCCTCTAAACTCCTCACATGGTTTAATTTCAATAAATGTTCAAACAATCCAAAATCTCACCCAAATCAAAAATGAGTTTAAAAAAACAATGAACTGAAAAACTGAAAACAGATTTGTGTTTCAGAACTTGTTTTTTCTTCTTCCTCTCCCTTTAATCATCTGAAACCTCCTACATTTATCTGCTGACCATGTGTGTAAAACTGTGTATAAAGCAGTTTCATCAGCAGCAGCTACAACAGCAACGTACTGCTGACACACTGATACTTCAGTATTGTATACTAAGGATGTCATACATAATAATATATCAGTCAAAGGGACCAAAGCAGTAGTTTATTTTGATACTTTAACTGTATTTTGCTGCTAAAACCTAAGTAAGTACTTCTACTTAAGTAGGATTTCTCAGGCAAAACTTTTACTAATGATGAAGTGTATATACATTGCTGTATTGATACTTTAGTAAAGAACCTGAATACTTCTTCCACCAATCATTACTAATAGAAGTGTTTAAAGACACATGCATGAATTTACATTTGTTTTATGTGATGCACTGGGGGTCGACTACTTGGATTTGATTCTGATTTCTGAGGAACAAAATGTGAGTTTGTTGTGAACGATTTGTACAAAATGTTTGTACTGTTTGATGATTTTACTATCTTGTTTGTACATACAATGAAATTAACTTAAAAGCATGGAGGTGCTTTTGCATTGGACTCAGATCTTTACATTATCTTAAACAATTAAAATGTGTGACTATTACCTGTATGTAGGAAAGTAAGCATGAATAATATTGTTTTGGTCTCAGGCTTAAAAACATGGATCCTTTTTTCTAGCATAGTATTGACAAAATTTATCCAAGTAACTTTAGCATATCTTTACAAATAAAAGTAAAAATAAAACTTAAAAAATAAAGATTGTACAACTTTGAGGCCAGTCCACATGAAATAAAGGCAATGAGTCTGTTATCTTGCTTCACAGAAGTGTATTTTCTGTTATTTTTGACAATTTGATAATTGAAGTGTTTGCTATGCCAAAGTAAATGAAACCTCAGTTGATAAAATTGGTTAATTTTTAATTTTAATTTTTTTTTTCCTGCCAGTTCATCCTTTTTGGTGCTGGTAACTTTCCTTTGAGGCAGGATAAAACGTCTTTGGGGCTCCCAAAATCTCTTTGGGGAAAGCCAAAAATGCCTCCGTGTCAGAAAAATCCTGGCGATTTGTTAAAGGACACAAGCAACTGAAAACCAAACCCAGTATGTCTGCAACGACAAACTGAAAACAAGATAACATTGTGTGAACTACCACACCAAAGAATGCTACTGCATGGATTCACATGTTGTGTTTGCTGTCAGCGTATATTGTTAAATTCCATTAGTTGCAAAGGTGTTCAGAGATGAGGTGTTGTGATCACATGCACCCCCCCTTTACCAGTTCTTTAGCACCCTAATATTACACTGTAAATCTTTTTCAGCTACGTGTTGGGCTCTGCAAACCAGATGTTGGCAGCAGAGGGCCCCAAAGAGCAGCCAGTCACACTGGAGTACAGTAACATTGTTGAACAACAGCTTACAGAGGTAAATTACTGCTGCTGCTTTTCTTTGTCTGGTTTCTCTGATGTTGTCCTGCTGTGAGATACAATCTTATTTCACTGAGCAGGTTGTCTGTGATTAAGCTCACTGCAGTTTAACCTTGAGTATCTCTTCAAACACTGGTTGATTTAGACTTTAAAATTTATTGCAATTTTTTGTAATTAAAAAACACTAAAGATCTGACCTACACACTAAACCAGCTGTAGCAGGGGTTACTGTGTTCTGGGTTGCGATGTCCTACAGACAGAGCTTTCTCATTGCTTTAGGACGGCTCTCTCATTGATTACCAATGCACAGGTTGTACTTAGGATGACATCAGCTCAGTTCTGGGAAACCCTTACCGCTATAACGGGCAGACTCTTATTTCAGACATTACCTCATCTGTCCAGGTCATCTCCTGCAAACAATTTAATTTTCTATGCCATTCTGACAGACTGAAAAAAAAAAAAAGATATATAATTCCTTTTAGATTCCTTTGTAACATCTAAATCAGTTTTTTTTTATATATATATATATATATATAGCTGTCTATGTATTTACATTTTTAATACTTTTCCTGTTTTAATTTCATACTTGTACATTATTTAATTATTCTCCCGTTTTTCACCAGAAAAGTGTAGTGATTCCCAAAGTTATTCTTAATCACCCTTTGTTTAACAAATACCCATTAAACCACACATTGGCCAGTAGGTGGTGATAGCGTGCCGGAGTACCTGCCAGCCCTCCCACACTCTTGCACCAGGGACAATAGACATGATGGGGAGCATGTTGAGGAATCTTTGTTATAGGAAAAACATGTTTTCAGCACGTTTCGTCTTTGTCACGTTTGCTCAATGTATGTGTGGCATTTATGGCTTTGTTTTTACTTGGCAGCAAACTCTGGGGTTTAATCTCAAGGTGGTTGAACCGTGGTATTATGAGATGCTATCAGCACTATATGTTAAACAGGTTATACTGCCTCGAAGGCAAGAAGGAATAAAAGGCACGGTGTATGAGCAACAGACCATAAGATACGCAACAGCCGTTAAATACCATGTCAGTACTCTGGCTGTCACGTAGATAGCTTTTATGCATAATTATCTTTTCACTTCTGTTTCTATTTTGTGATCCACCCAAACAATTGCGTAAAAAAGACTGATCACGCATGTCATTTATTGAAACCTGTGTCACTGGTGTAATAATGTTTGCTTCACTTTGTCACTCCAACAAAGGGATGCAAAACAGGACAGCATACAAGGAAATGAAAACACTCGCCTTATCGTGTCTAAATAAACGTTACTACTTAAATTTATCCCATCAATGACTGAGTTTAGTGCCTGTCTGTTTAAGATGAAGATTATTCTGACTGGGTAAACACTGATTGTATTAATTTTCAGTGTTTTATAGCCGTCATTCATTGTCAGCCATCGGCGCATTGTAACAAGATAGTAAAGGTCTTGGACTATGTCAGGAATTCAAATCAGCGCTTTCTGTCATCACATGCCTGTCGGCATACATTTCACTAAATCATTAAGACTCACTGAGATGCTCTACTTTAATTACTTTGGACAACATTTAAAGTAACATTTCCCCTCTAAGCGGTATTTAACAGCTTTTCCTTGCAAAGCCCTGTAAAATTTTTCTTTAGCAACAAGTTTCAAAAATGGAAGACGTTTTGGATTCAAATGAAAAACTTTGACTGTATTTTATGTCGACACAATTCTTGTAGCGCTACTACTTGTGTTTAGATATTTAAATCCTGTGCATGTTGAAATACAAATTTTAGCTTCTTTTTATTGTTAAATGATTAGTGATTTATCAGCAACTGTTTTAGATGATGATTGATGCAAAAGCATAAATGGACCTTGCCATCGGCTCTTTTATAGACATTTTATAGGCTACAGGTTTCATAGATTATTCTGAATTATTATTAACAAATTAAATAAATGATTAAATAAAAAAGATGAGAAAAATAATTTCAAAGAAATCACTGCTGGAACAAAAAAAATATTTTCAGTGCTTGAGACCACAATGTTCCCCTACCAATTGTACACAGAAAATATAAAGATACACACAAAATATTTTATTTTTCTAGACAATCTGTAAAATTTGTTGAAATAGATTCCATCCGATAACTTGAAATACAGCTACATGCCTTTTTTTTTCTATAAAAACATTTATATTTCTCAACGTGAGATATGAGACAAACTTTCATTGGTATCAGTAGTTGAACTTTGACTGTTAGATATTGTTTTTAGTGTCTGAAATGACACTCCGCCCAACTTATTTAATCTTTAATGCATTAAATGAGTTCCCTTTCAACCCGACTCAGATGTTTTTAATGCATTTTCTTCAGCAACACTGTCTGACGACGATGTCCCCGCTGCCATCCTTAATGTATTCTGTCTGTCTGTCTGCCTGACTTGTAGACACTTGTTTGGGTTTTTCATCTTTTACCCCCATTGACCTGTCTCCCCACCACCACCACTCCTACTCTCACCCCTCCTCCCCCCTCTTCATACCCATCCATCCCTGACCACTGCCTCTCTGGGTTTTGCCATTCTTCCCCACTGTCTCCCTTTTCCAATTATCTTTACTCCTCTTCTCATCTCTCTTCTTCACTGCTTCCTGCTGCTCCCTTCATTTCCCACCTGTCCATTTTCTCCTTCATCTCTTCCCTCTTCTGACTCCTTACATCCTCACTCTTTACTTATTTTTCTGCCTTTGCTGTTCATCTTTACATCACCAACACTGTACAATTTCAAATCCGTGTCCTTCTCTCCTGCCTGTCCACCCCACCCATGCATCTTTTCTAGATGAAAATGCTGGTCGTGTCCATGGCACAGAGGCTGGAAGAGATCGAAGTTGGCCTTCAGGACTGATGTGATTAGATGCGACAGAGATGGACGTCAACTTGTCGGGGTTGGTGATTTGTTCAGGTGTTGAATGTGAGGATCTAATATCCACGCTCCTTGCCCCTACCTTTACATTAAGCCTTCTAGGTTTTATATCAACCATGTTGCTTCGACAACACTTTTTGTCCTTGCCTCACTTTGTGCTCGAACACCTATACGCACACTCACACACACACATACACACACAAGCTTCCACTCTGCTTTGTCCTGATTACCAGTGGTGAAACAAAGACTGCCTGCACTTGTAATCAATCATGTTGCCAGCTCTGCTCCTGCGGCTCATGGCACCGTCTTCTCTGTGGGTCTCAGTGCAGAGTGAATGTGCGCTATGAGCAGAATGTTTATTTGTGCAGGATTTCATCAGGCAGGCTGCACACTCAGCACAATGCTGTATTGATCTGGCCTCTCCAAGTCACACACACACACTTTTTCTTTGTTCTTGTTCTCACGTGTGGAGTCTAGAAGCCAGACAGGATTGATGTGTACATGTTTTTTTTTTTGTGGTCTGATGTTGGAAAGAACTCAAAAACATTAGAAGAATTTGTATCGGTTTTCACCATGAAAAACACACACACACACACACACGCTGCATTATAGAGAGGTACATTACTCTGTAGCTCTTAAGTATAATCCAAGAACTTTTTCTTTGTTTTTTGCAAATATTGTCAGATTTTTCCAAAATATGCAGCAATTTGCATCCCTTCATTTGTTGTTGTTTCACTAGCTCATAGGTTTGTTTATTTTTGTTCTGTTTGTTCCCAGTTGTATGAGTTTATTGTTGTCTTAAAGATTTTTGTACAATAAAGTATTCAGCTGTTTCCTCGACTGAAGAAAATGTTTTTAAAATTGTATTTCCGGACTGTCAGTTGCACATTAGAGATTAAACCAAACGAGGCAACTTGAAATTATCAGGATAATCTTTTTAAATGTTTCCTTTGCTTTTGCACCAAGATCATTGGGGATCAGTGGCTCATCCTGCTTTGTAATTAGAAGTAACTCTCGGATTTAAGAGTTAAACAGCAAGTTTAAGGTCTTTGGGTTCAGGGATGGAGGGCGGGGGGGTTGATTATATATTAAAGCCTGACTGTTTGTTTACCAAAACTGACCTCTAATGTGCCTAGCAACACTTTCTACCATGCAGGAAAGCAGCTCCATGCTGTACTGCTTGCCCTCCCTCACCCACGAGGTTTCATCAGCCTCACAGAACAACAACAGTTAGAAACGGCCAACCAGCACGCTGTATCCAAGGGCAGGTTGCGATGGCAACTGAGAGCACGTGCTATGCTGAGTGCCTGTTGCCATCTCGTCATCGTGTGCACTGCCGGAGGAACAGCCAGCCAGCTCGCTGGCCGGCATGCCTGTCAACAGACGTTATCCCCTTCCCATGCTCAGACGCACACGTAGGGGAGGAGTCCTGAACCAGCATCCCCCCAACCCTAATCTCAGTGTGATGTTTTTCTCTCTCTCTAACCCCACCCTCGTCTCTCTATCTGCCTCCTCCTCCTTCTATCTCTCCCCACCCTCAACTGTTGGTGGGGGGGGGGGCAGTCAAAACAACAACAAACAAACCGCGTGGTTGTTGTTGTTTTCTGGTGGTCGTGGTGGCGGTGTCGTCTTAATCCAGCTCTCGCTAACGGATCAGGCACCTGCATGCATCCTGCGAATGGATGATGGATGATGTAAGCCAGCCGGCTGTCCAGATGTGCGCTGCTGCGCCCTGTAACACACTAATTTTGGAGAATATGTCCCAGTTTGTTTGTTGTTCCATTCGGAGCAATAAAGCTTATGGGCTTGTGGCTGGATTTGAAGGCAGTGTCTCAGTGAATGGCTCACTGAATGGCCTCTGAACTCATTTAGCCGTTTTATATATAGACACGGTGTTGCTGGATGCATTGCACTGCTGAGTGCAATTATTGCACCGGTTTCACCCCGATCACCCCGTATGTCTCAACCAATCATTCCCACCCAAACCAAGACCAACACAGAAACATACACACTCACATCAGTCAGTACATCTACACACATTCTACAAGCACTTGGGGACAAAGGATGAATAATGCAGAGGTAGTGTCTGAGCGAAAGTCGCCTCCCCTCTTTCCCTCCTTTTCACCTTCCCTAAGCAATAAGGAAGCAATGTTGCCATGGAGGCAATGAAGCCTCGGCACACTGGCAGCCAATTACAGTCTTCTCTGTGTGAAACAACGGACCAATGGCTGCTCAGACTGGTGCTGCTATTGCCACGGACACTGAGATCCTATTGGCTGTTCTCTGCTCTTTGATTGAATTTCTGATCTTGTTTTTGAGAGGAAAAAATATCTCAAGGAGTGCCACCTGTGTGCCAACTTTGAAAAAATATGCATGTTTTTTTTCTCCATGCAGTAAAAAGGATTACTTTGTGAGAGGGGAAAATGTTTGTGTTTGACTGGTTTGAGGAGACCTAAATTTAATGCCATTTATGGCTCTGTAATGATGTGAGGGATGAGAAAAGTGGCAATGAGATGCATGTGTCTGGGGTTTTGTTAAGTAAAAGGTGAAAAACAACATTACTCCAACACAGAATATTTCAATCAACACTTGTTTCTCTCATTGAATCCTAATTTTCTGCTTCCCCATCGTAATATTTGGTTTTTCTCTGACAAAGGGCCACACCCCACCAGTTGCTCGTAGCAGGATTCCTGGTTTAACTCTTGATTTTCCGCAGCTTTGTGCAAACCACATGTCCACTGTGTTCCCTAAATGCCTCATTGTTTGTCAAAATGTATTTGGTAATATGCATTTATTTACAGAAGGCTCATGTAAATAAATAATGTGCTAATATATATTTTTTAAAATATGTAATCATCCCCATTTCTGTTTAAAATATGACAAGAAATATTAAAATTTTTTTTATCTACTTAAAAAAGAAAATAGTACAGAATCCAGACTTTTTTCTTTTTTCTTTTTTTTTTTAAAACTTGATTGATCACCACTACTTTTTTTTCCATTGTTGATTCTCTAACATATGCTTGACCAAAAGTCATTAAAGCAGCCTGACGTCATCTTTGTCTTTGTGTCGCGCAGACTAGATGGCAGGTCAATTAGTATCAGCTAGGTTGAATATCCCAAGTTAATCTCAGGAATCAGCGGGCATAAGACGAGCTGGAGTCTTTGTGAAACTTAACCCAGTTTTGTTTTACTTGTAGTACAAAACAGACACGTCTCTGAAGAGCAACGGCCTTCCCTGTTCATTAATCACCTTCATCCGTGTCTGCGATCGAACGGTGTAGCCGGCCGGTCAGTGGCTCGTCTGACGGAATAACCCAAATCCCCTCTGAGTGCTCAAAGCCTCCTACTTCATTAGAAACATCTGCTTGTTTATTTCCCCGTACGTCTTTGTGTACACCGGCGTCTGCCAGGTACAGTCTGGCTGTCTCTCACTCTCTCCTCTGCTGCTTGTGTGAAAGCTGCTGAGGAAGGCAGTACTGGTCCGCGAGGCTGAATCAGGATGCTCAGAGTGTGTTTGTGTACGTGTGTGTTTGTGAGAACATCCCCAGGGTCCGTCACTGTGTAGCAGGTTAATCGTCTGTTTTTCTCAGACACAAAGGCTCGTCCCATCGCCACTGACACCCTGGTGTGAGTGTGTGTGTGCGTATATGTGACGAGGAGTGGGCTGAAAACAGGATTAGTGTCATCAGGATCTAAGCCTGAACAGATTGACAGAAATAAAGTCCTGCTGGACACTAAGTGGTCCATTTGATGATTTGAATATTCAGATATGTATTTATTTGTCCCAAGAGAGAGTTGATAAACAGGTACTGTTGTGATATATTGTGAATACCTCCAGCCTGGTTTTCTATTTTTAAGTGTTCCTCTTCTGTGGAAATCTGGCAGGAGCGGCTGCATTACATTCAAGGTGTGTGTGTGACCAGAAATAAGGCTTGGTGATATGGATTTAAAAAACAAAAAAAACAAAAACAAAAAAGCAGTCATAAGACCTCCAATTCTAATTTATCTAAATATTTGTTCTTCGTATTAATTCATGGTAAAGCTTTACTCAGTAACTGCTTTTTATTTCTCTCCAAGATAGCCGCGTGTCAACAGTCGGCATTGTTAATATTCCCCTAAAATGATTATGATGAAAAAAAATCTACTTATTTCCCAAACCCCGTTGGGATGGTGAGGGCAGTGTTTGTTTACCATCATTGTTACTTGACCTCTTTACAAACAGATTAGGTTTAAAATAATCCGGGTGTCAAGGAAAATGATTTTTTTCCTCCTTTATCTCATCAGTATGGATTTCTTACGCTAATGTCTCCTGAGATTGTATGTAGATTAAAGACCTGCCGTCCACTGCATTTATTGATTTATTGCAAATTTATGACTGTGAATTATCGGTGCCCAGTGACAGAACTTTTTATGTGTTTTATTATTCTTGCCAGCATTACAGGTTATGTAACACTGGCATCTAATAATTTATGACCATCAATTATCAGTCCTGCGTGACAGACAACAGTCTAAAAAGTGAGTATGACTCTACTCTTGGTACCTACGGCTTTTTCGGTGCGTTGATTCTAATGGCAACGCTTAGACACTGCAACGCTGTGGTACAATCCACACAAGCATGTCACGATTGACTGCCGTTATACATTAATGTATGAATAATGCAGTGAGGTAAAAGATGGTAAACACCATTGTAACTATAGGTTTTGGTTTTCAAGAAGAGTGCAGTGAGCTTCTTCCAATCAAAACCTCTGAAAAGGCAATCTGAGGCTGCAACTAACTTCCAAATACTTTTATTAAACATCTTGTTACTATTCCTTTGGTCATTTATATGATTCATTTTGAACAAGACAAAACCAAAATAAAGGACATTTTTATTAATATCAGACAGAAAGGTAGCAAATGTTCAGATTTGAGTGGAACAGCTTTTTTTTGTTTTGTTTTTTTTGTGGCATGTTTTGTTGATGAATTACTTAGATACTGCAGTATTTAGTTTTTAAAAAATGCTACCAAATCTGACATTCCTTATCGCTATCTCCCATGTGACTGTTACATTTAATTAAAAAATACATTTTTAAAAGTGATCATCCATAGAGTGAAAAATCACAGGAGGTGGCCTGTCTCTATCAGTGATTACTATTGCACAGGTGTCACCTGAACAGTAGGCACAGGTATTACCCGTCCATCGTCCTGTTATATCCTTTCAATGTGGCTAAGCCACAGTTTTTATGATCATAGCCTGTTTGTCTCATCAGACCTCCCACGGATTCCGACTAACTGTCAGCCTGTCTTTGGTAAACAACGGCTCTGGCTCTAATGCATTTTAGGGCCACTCTTGCCCCTCCGCTTTTATCAGCTTAGCCACGCCGATTTAATCGGACATCCCTGTTTGTGTTGTCCAATGTATGTGCATGTTTGTCTCAGAGCTCTGGTGATCCCCCTTCTTTGTCTCGACAGGGCAGTGTCACCCAAAGAGGTTTATTATGGGGACAGGGGAGCCACAGCTGAGTAGATTAGTGTCTACAGTGTGTGTGTGTGTGTGTGTGTGTGTGTGTGTGTTAATGAAGAGGAAGGGAGGGGTTGTAGTATATGTGTGTGTGTGTGTGTGTGTGTGTGTGTGTGTGTATGAGTCCTTCAGCTGTTGCAAGGAGTGTTTTTTCTTTTTTTACCCACCACAGGTTTTCCCATGGGAAATGTATATGGTATGTGAGACAAGTGGCACGCTGAGGTTGTAAAGGAACCTCCTGTAGCAGAGAGGCCAATCTGCATTAAGTCCTGGATGAGCTGAGAGCTTTAGGAATGAATTATACACCTCAGGCTCTGTGTAAATTATACATAAATTACCAAGAATGTTGGATTCTGTGGATCTGCTACTGAAAGTAATTTAAGCGTATTAGTTCTATATATTTTCAGCTAATGGTGTGTATATTGCTGTGTAGGCACAGAGCATATGATGTGCGAGAACGAGGCCAGACAGACAGTACACAGGTGCATTTGAAAGACCAGACAGACGCATAAAGGATTCCTTATAAATATTTAAAATACTTTATACAGCATAGAAATCTCTTGACACTCAAACAAAACCATCCATTACAAAATCTTACAAAAGACCCCCCGAGTCTGTATCAATCTCAGTATCAATCAGAAAAAAGTTACAAAGACATAATTTCAAATGTTGACAGTACAGTTCGACTCATGCAACTTTTCGTTTGGACAGGAAGAGATTCTACAGCATTTTAACAGTGAGAAGCCTCGTGTGCCTGTGGAAGCCTTTTCGTAGTCAACTAATACGTGAAAAATGTGAGCTCGATAGACATTTTAGAATTCCGCTCGCACGGAACAGTGTAAGTGAAAGGAGCACAGGAGTTGTTATTTACAGAAACAATTTTCACATCACTCTCAAAGAGCTCTTGGCAAATACTCATCATTGCAGTTAACACTTAAGACTATTGCACAAACTACAGCATTAAGACAAAAGGAAGTGAATTATTTTCTTAGATGCTCCTACTTTCATACCGTCAACCTTTTGTGAGGTCAATCAGTTACATAAGGCTTTTGCGTTTCTATTTTTTCTATTTGTTTGTTTGTTACTGGCTGAACAGGTATATTCTATTTTGAACACAACTTTTTATGTGTTTTATTATTCTTGCCAGCATTGCAGGTTATGCAACACTGGCATCTAATAATTTATGACCGTCAATTATCAGTGCTGCGTGACAGACAACAATATAAAAAGTGAGTATGACTCTACTCTTGGTACCTACGCTCTTTCAGTGTGTTCATTCTAATGGCAACGCTTAGACACTGCAACGCTGTGGCACAATCCACACAAGCATGTCACAATTGACTGCCGTTATACATTAATGTATGAATAATGCAGTGAGGTAAAAGATGGTAAACACCATTGTAACTATAGGTTTTGGTTTTCAAGAATAGTGCAGTGAGCTTCTTCCAGTCAGCCTTTAGGATACAGTGCCAGCCGACTGGAAGTCAGTAGCTATCATACAATTTTCACAGAGACAACACATTTATTGTATACATGTAATCAGGGTTAGGGTAAGAGTTGGGGTGTGTTAGCTGGTGTGAATCAGTCTGCGACTCAATTAGTAACCAGTTACAGTAAAATTACATAAGAGAGTACCTCTAACTTGGTCTATAATACAGTGTTTCATGTGTGCGTATGTGCATGTGTGTGTACATTTGTTGGCAAGGCCCATATTACATGATGTCCCATGTCCACTCTGTATCTAGGACACGGTAAGGTTTAGTCATTGCTCAGGGATCCGTTTCAAATCTCATCCTCTCAACGTCACCACCTCTTATTACATAAGAGCGGTAACAAGAGGTAATTATTGTATTTGCTCGCCCTTTTGTCTTTTTAATTTTTTTTTTTGTTTTTTTTTTAGTTTTTTTTAATAATCAAGTCTGTCATGAAAAGTGGCTCAGTCGCAATAAAGGGACAGTTCACAGTTCAAAAGGCCGCTCTGGAAGACCTCTCTAACTTCAACAAAATGTTGAGAGGGGCCTTGAGTTCAGTCTGTCTTTCTTTCATCTTCTTTTTTCTTGTATCCCTCAGCAGAGGGTTTTTAGTGCACCTGAAGCACAGAGGAGAGTCTGCATGGGGTAGGGAGGTGGGGACACCACTTCCTCAACAACTTGCTCTGGTCGGAATGTAAATGGCTGCAGCTGAACCTTCTTCTTCAGGATCTGCCCAATTCCCATAGAGGGGAACTTGCTGCGGTGTGTTGGGCTCTCGGGATCACTGCTACCGCTGTTGGATGGAGGACTGAACGCTGAGGTGGGGTTGAGGGGACTGAAGGCGGACTTCGGTGGGCTGAAAGCTGAACTGCCGGGAGGGCTTCCTATGGTGCTGGGGGGGCTTCCACTGGTGTCAGAGGAACCGCACCACTCTGACGAGATGCTCTTCTTAGGCTGCGGGTTGACAATGAGGACAGGGGGACTGGGGATTGTGGCCTTTTTTAAGTAAGAAGAGTCAGGTTGGAAGGCAGAGACGTGGCGGGGCGGGGACAGAGTCCCGTTGGTCAGCTTGTACCAGGGTGAAGACGGGGTGTCTTCTATTTGTTCGGCTTTGGACAGCGAGCCGAAAGAATGCATGCCGATCGGTGATGGTGCTGGCGGAGCGGGAATGTTGTGTTCTGGGCTCGTGTTGACTTGCGGCAGGGTGGCCAAGCGTCTCCGCTGCTGCGGCGTGTTGGGAAATAAAGGATGGATCTCTAGATACTCCATAGAAGAAGAAGCAACTGTGCCGGGTGGTGCCAGGGGCGAATTACGATGGCCACCAGTTATGGCACGCAAAAGACCTGAAGAGAAGAGGAGAAACATTTTTGAACATTTCTGAAATATTGCATTTTGTTTGTCACATTTTTAATTACAAATGTAATTTTTGCTCAACTTATTGTGCAACTGAATGAAAGGCTGAGAAATGCAGCTTTTGACATACTTATAGGCGATTAGTAAACATGTCAGAGCTGCATATGTCATGTCAGAGCATTGACGCACATAATCTTCTGAGAGCATTTAACAGCCAGGTGTAAGGACAAAGGAACATTCTGTCCTAATTTTTTACATTTTGAAGACCAGCCCATCCTGACATGCTGGATCTAGAAACAGCCTATGGGGTTTCTCAGTACCATTTGCAAGTAAATGGCAAGAGGGAGAGGAGGGAAGGCCTCAGCTCTGCCCTCAATGCTCATCTGTCACTCTGCAAACTTTTATTTAAGGAGTGTGACCTGATCAGATCGTGGCACGTTTTGTTGAAAATCATTGACCTAGAGTCAACTCACCGGAATTAATATTGTGTTGCGACATTCCATTCAGCTTAATTCCAAATCACATACTTACTTCTGTACTATGCTTTTTCAGTCAATACATCTTACTATCAACAGGTACATTAAGTTATGAATAAGTTTTTGAGTCTTTGCCCCACGACTGACTGGCAAGTTGTCCACCAGGATGTTTCCTCTCAGATGGATGGATGAATGGGTGGGTAGTTGGATGGATGGACAGACAAACAGTGGATGGATGGATGGAGGATGGATGAGTGGGTAACTACGTATGTGTGATACAGGTCGCTGCTGTACAAGAACATGCATTCTCAGTCAACCTACCCTGTATGAATAAAGGTAAATAAAACACACAATAAATGAAGTGGCACTTTTTAAAACAAAACTATCTTTATATATAAAAATGTATTGTACTGTTTGAATCCTCACCTGTTCGGTGTTTCTTCTCCTTGCTGGGCCCCTTGCTGACAGCCAGGTAGACGGGCGTCTGTTTTGGGGGGATGGTGAGCTTGTCGACATGCTTCCTCCACTGGGTCTGGAAGTATTCACTCTTCTGCTTCTCGCCTTTCTTTTTTTCTTGGAACTGCATCTCCTGAGCAGAAATAATAAGCAGCAGTTTAAAAACAAGCCTTACCTGCTGTGCAACTAGATTTTATAACCTTCAACACCTCCAGTCTTGTAAACTTCAGAACTGGGTCAACGCTAAGAAACGTGTGGGTATGTTGCGTGTAAGAGTTTAGATGAGTTGCGTTACTGTCTGACAATGTGATACATCAAGAAGGGGTGTCCTTACCCTGTATTCTTTGGAGAGTCTCTTCATTTTCTTGTTTAGAAGGAAATAGACGGCCAAAGTGTGGCAGGCGCGATTGGTGAGGACAGCGCTGAGCACCTCGCTGTGTTTGTAGCCCATCTTCTCCGTCATGTGCAGCAACACCGTGTGGTTTATTTCTTCAATGTGGATCCTTAACACAGAAAAGGGAAGGGACAATGAGAAAGTTAAGGTTTTGATTCATACAAATGGCCGAAGATAACCTGAAGTAGTTTACCTACGAATGCAAAATACAATCTTTTAAATGCGTGCGAGTCTACCTGTTGAGGTATGGAGCCCCTGTGTTCTTGTTGGCCAGCTGTAGCCAGGAGTCAGCCATCACCTGATGGATATTTGGACGCTTGTTGGGGTCTGGCTCAAGAAGCTTCTTTAGAAGACAGATGGCAGCTGAGACAAGAAAGAGAGAGAGAGAGAGAGAATAAACATTCACGCTCATTTCATAAGGTGGAAACGTTCCCAGTGCTCAAACGTGTTATTACAGGTTTCACAATTACTTTGTCTCGAGACAGAGCTCATACCCACAGACCACAAACTTGGCCCACACACACACTCCTTGTGCTCATTCTTATCCTCCTAGAGTTTTCATTCTGTTATCCTCCTATGACTCAGATGGGATGTTATTAGCGTGATTGATAGCTAGATAAGTGGGTTGCCATCCCTTGATTTGCATATTAGCGAGTAGCATTGTTGTGACACGCTAAGGAGGTTTGACAGCAGTATGACACCGCACCTTCCAATAAACTGAAACAGACACCTGTTCTACCTAAACACGCCCCCCAACACACACATTGCTTCTAATGAGCTACCTTTAAACATACCTTCGAAAATATTTTTTAATTCTATGTTGCATTTTAACATGACTCCAATTAGTTAAAAGAAAAAAGAAGAAACATTTTTTTAATTTTGTTTTTACAAAGCCCACAATTGGGTGAGTAACCATCTCAAGAATTCTGATTTGCACACTAAGAAAAGCCACCGTCGCACAGTCTGTCTGATGCAGTGCCAACGACGCCACTACAATCTTTCAACAACTCATGTTGATAATTTCTGACAAGCTATACTGGCATTTTCGTTACGACACAGGTGAAGCCACACTCTGCCCCGTTTTATATTTCTGACGTGTTGATCCCTCAGAATTTCTTTCCGTAGAAACACATCAACGGCTGTATCAACGCTTTCTGTTTGCTGTGTATGTTTGATTAGTGGGCATTGCGGCTCTGTTAAATTTCTCTGTAAAGTTCTCGTGCTGTTTGCTCACGTTTAGGTGAGGAGGGTGTCTGAAAAGGCAGCATTTATTTTTAGAAGATTAAATAGAGGAACAATAGAATCTCAATAAAGGAGTGTAAATTACTTAGAAACAAGTTCTTAGGCCTTTTGTCCTTCTAAAATTCTGAAACCAATCAGTCACGTTTAGTTCACAACAAAGGCACACCCTGCCACGTCTGACTTATACGCGCACAACTGGTGTGCATTTATACTGTTGATATTTACCAGTGGAGAGTGACGGAGGTAGAGGGTTCATCTCCTTGTCCACCATCTTCTGGTGCAGAGCTCTAAGGCTGAAGGGCTCCACGGTGAACGGGAGCGTCCCAGTCAGCATCGCATACATGTTCACGCCACTGGAAGACACAAAGGGCACATTTGAACTCCGGGTGCACTTGGAAAATAAAGAAATATATTTATTTTTATAGTTATTTGACAGTTGATTACATTTGTAAAAACTCACATTGACCAGACATCCACCTTGGGCCCATACTTCTTCCTGGAGAGTAGCTCTGGGGCGGCATACGCTGGACTTCCACACTGGGTGCTGAAGGGGTCTGAGTATCCCAGGATTCCAGCGCAGTTACTGAGGCCAAAGTCTGAGGGAGAAAAAAGCTGGAGTAAGTGTCTTTTCAGTTCACACATCAAACAAGCTGCTTAGCGGTGTCACGGCTGACGTAAATGATAATATAAATAATATTACAAACAGCTTTAATTTGACTTTTGTCATTTGTTGTGGAAATGTTTGTATTTTAAATGAATTTCAGCATCGAGTTTTACTCGTAAGAAATTAAAAAGAAACGACTTTTCATTGAAGAAGAAAAAAAAACAGCCAATATTCAAGTTACCGATGAGCTTGATGTTGTCCTGCTCGTCCAACAGGAGGTTTTCTATCTTCAGATCTCTGTAAGACAAAGAAAAACAAAGGAGATGTCAGTGTCTGCACAGTCAGAGTTAGCATTAGATAACTTATCTAAGCCCTCGTCATCATACAAAGGAGTTCGACGGGACTCTACTCCCCCCCCTCAACCCCAACACATGCACACAATGACCCTCCTAATGTGGGTCAAGCTGGTTGATTTTCATAGTCTATTGTGTGTCTCCAAAAATCCCTCCTCAGTCTCAGAAATCCTGTTACACAGTTATCTACATAGGCCATCTCGCCGTGATAGAAATTTAGTTCCCAGGCTTTGAGCAACAAAGAAGTGAATCTTCCTGGGAAGAGCCTGGCGAAATATGTAGCTGAAATTTGATTTAGAGATGCAGTGTATATGTTGTTTATTCTAAACTGAATTACGCATTTTATAATAATATAGTAGCAGAAAACAAAGTAGAAGAAAATTGCTCTAGAATTACTTTTTTTTTTAAAAAGACAGAAAAGAAAGAAATTCTCACTCCAGTATGTAGATTAATATTAATGTACACAAGGTCTTAACCCACACTTTGAGAAAGTGTATCACATGCGACAGAGATCTTATTTCCAGCTTTAACCCACAAAGCACGTGCTTTCTGATATATAGATGTCTGCCAATACATTCCGATTCATTTATGCAAATCATTTGTATATTGTTGTTGATTGTTTTTTTTTTTTTGTTCTTTACCTGTGCACCACACCCGCTCTGTGCAGGTGCTCAACTGCCAACACCAACTGCCGGATGTATTTCTGAGTCTCCCTCTCGTCCAGCCGCTTCTTGTCGTAGATGCGGTTCATGAGGTTCCCACCGGGACACAGCTCCATCACCAGGTAGTAGCTGTTCTCCGTCTCCAAGATGTCCAGCAGCTGCGTGATGTTGGGGTGGCGGATCATCTGCTGGATGTGGCCCTCCCGCCGCAGGTTCTTGGTAACATACGAGTCCTTCTTGGCCTTCCGCTTGTCGATCACCTTCACCGCCACCTGGAGAATTACAAGAGAGGAAAGAGTAAGAGGATGAAGTGAGGTTATTTTTGACAAAGCACTGACTTGACAGCTGAAGTTTTAAACCTCGCAACATATGATATCGTGAGTAATACCCATGGAGGACACGGCACTGGTACGCGGCTGCGTGTCGAAGGAAGGATTTCAGGGAGTCGTGGTGTAACAGGTGACGAGCTACCCAATCTCTGTGGCGGGGTGTATAACTCGACACTGACCTCTCCCTCACAGCTGCTCTTAGTGTGGGGCAACCCAGGCGCTCTAGGGCCCTGAGGCTTCGGGGGGGGGAGGTGTGAGTGTGTGTTCGAGCTGAAGGAGTTACTGGACCATCATAAACTCGAGGAAAAGCAAATGTTACCCTATATATTGAGAAGGTGCCAAAGCCAAATGGATGGCTAATATTCCCCCATTTGTCACAGTTAAGTTGCGGCTAAACACACATAAGAAGCCGTGACAAATGCGGAATCAAAACTGTGGCACGATGAAGTATTTCTGAAACAGATTAGACAGGGTAGGAGAGTGGACGTCCAAGCAGGAGTGTTAGTTATTTTATTACTCTTCTGTCTTGTTCGTCTTCTTGCTGGAGAAGAAAACTTCCAGGATCTCCTCGTAAAAGCCACAGAACATGTCCTCCAATTCAATGATAAACACTTTGCTTCCCTTTGTAGATAATTACATTCAATAGCATACCCATCTACTCTATTTC
The DNA here is from genome assembly GCF_000690725.1 of Stegastes partitus. NCBI lineage: Eukaryota > Metazoa > Chordata > Actinopteri > Pomacentridae > Stegastes > Stegastes partitus. The sequence continues at coordinate 743,262 of NW_007577840.1, read as the reverse complement.
ATCCTTTGCCTGCGTCTCCTTGTATCCCGTCTAGACTGGGTTCAAGAGCGTGGCCACCATATACTACAAATCATCTCAAGGAGAGCCCACAGACATGGAAAGGCATGGCCAGTGAGGCTAATCACCATATCCATTAATGAAATGGTGAGATGTGTCTTCTCTTTCTTCCGCCCTTCAGCTTGTCTTTCATTTTTACTTTCGTCCTTTCAACTCCGATAATTGATTCACCTCTAAAACCCTTTTTACAGCTGCTAATTAAACCTGGCCGCGTGCATGTGTATGTGCCCTTGTGGGGCCGTCACAGCGCAGTAATAGATGGCCATGTTTACAGCAGGCAGCATGGATAAGAAGAAGGGGGTATATATGGGGGGGGATGGGGCACTGTATTTACAGTAGTCTATATGAGGAGGGGTGGGGTTATAGAGGAGGAGGGGTGCGCCCTGCCCTGCCGGGGGGCTTCGGTTGTTTATCAGGCGCCCCTCAGACAGAAAAAAGGGGGGAGGGATGGGGGGGGAAGCATGGAGGGGGAAAGTGGGTTACAGACATCAAAAACACGTGCAGATGACCTCGCCAACCCCCCTGACCATGACAGCACCATCACCTCACCTCTCCTCACTTTCAGGCCCCCTGCCTTTAAAAACACACTCTCCCCGGGTCTCATCCCTGTATCCCTGACTGACTTTCTAGTGATGCTAAAAAAAGGATCCTCCCGTGTTTCCTTTCCCCCTGACTACTCTTTTGCTTGAATAAACCCACTGCCCTCTTCTCCCTCCCAGCGCCTGTTGGACGCCTGTATACACATGAATGAGAAAGAGAGAGAGAGAGAGAGAGAGAGAGAGAGAGAGAGAGAGAGGGTGCATGGAGAGGCTGAGATGTGTTTGGTTGTGCGATTGCCAGTGTTTGCATCATCCTCAACAAAGACAGTGAGTGGTGGGGGGGTGGAGGGGGGTGAAGGAAGAGGAGCGTTTTCTCCTCACAGCAACAGAATGGGCTGGGTTTGGGGGGGTGATCTAATCAAACATTTTTAATTCGCAAAATTTCTATTTCAATGCACATGCGCACATGTACAAAAGAATCTCTACAATCTGCACTGAGCGCATGCTTTCTACACACACAGACACAGGCATGGCCTTACTTACAGGCAGCAACACATAGGAAAAAAGGAGGTACTTGTTTTTCTAATATGCAAATATCTTGGCAGCTTTCCAAAAAAAAAAAAAAAAAGAAAAAGGGAGCCCGAGGAGACAAAGGCAACCAGTGGCCAATGGTTGCCCATATCAAAGCCCTGCGCTGGCGGAATCGTAATGAGGCTGAAGTCCTCATTTATCAACGACATGATTTCATATGCAAGTAGCAGCGCTGCGCTCTCATAGGCCGGTCAATTTGCCTCTCTGTCCCTACCACTGGCTTGCGCGCCCACAGCGGTGAGCTCATGAGCTCACCGCAACCAGCAGCAGCAAACAAAGCAGAGGTTCACAATTTAAAAGAAAGAGCCACAGAGCGCACAGTTGTCCAACACGTTAGGAAAAAAGAAGCGCCCTCTGTCTCTCCCATACACAATAGGTAAATATGGTCAGTGGAGCTGTCCTGCTGCCCATATACTGAGTTCAACAGCTGCTGGTGTTGCATGAGCTCATTGACAAAGGCTCTTGTTTGCAACCAGGGCTGATCACTTTCTCCAAGGAGGAACCACTGATTGCATTGCTAAGCTGTTAATTAAAACACATAAATTGTTTTTTTCTTGGCACAAAAGAATGCATTGCCAGGCATGTATGATTATAATTGACAGCTGACAGTGAAATTGTTATGTTAGAACTATATCAGACTTTCACTGTATGCAACACATGATTTTTAAATATTAAACATGCAATCAGAACAAACTTCTCCAAAAAAGTGTCATTTTTTTCCCATTTAAAAAATGTAATAATGACAGGAAATCAACAGAGTTAAATGAACTATTAATTCTGATGGTAAGTAAAATATTGCAGGTAAATAATGCATACATGACAGAAAATATACAATTTGTCTAAACCATGTTGGGTGTCTGTGCTGCTCACCTTTTCCCCAGTTAACGCGTGGAGACCCTCTCTAACTTTGGCGAAGGATCCTTCTCCCAGCTTCCTCCCGATCAGATAGTTCCCGACCCGTTTGGTGTGGTAAAAGTTCTTCAGGATGTCTGCTGCAGGACTGCTCAGAGAAGCCGGGAGGACGCTGTCATTCCCGGCACTATTTGGGGTTTTACCCTCATATAACCCGTGGCTGTTATCCACGACCATGTCGCTGTCCGCAACTGGCATCACAGCTCCCTTAATTGATAAGTGCCTCCTTTCACCAAGGGAGGAAAATACGCAGCGCGACTCTCACCCACCTACAAGGCAGGCAGCCTATTAAATGCTTATCGTCCGGTGAAGTGTGTCAACTCCGCTCCGTGTGCGTCGTAATGACAAATTAAGGAAACCGGAGCTTGCGCCACCTGTTCACCCAACGCATATCCAGCGAGCGCACTCAGCAGTTTCCGAGCTTAGATTAAAATGACACAGAAAAAAAGAAGACTCAGTGATGGAAAGTTAGTAGCCTAACTGACGCAACCTGTCTTAATACTTGTGGGGGTTTAAAAAAAACAATCTGTGCCTCAAGCCGGAGGTAGGTCAGCTACACGCTCTGCGCCTCTTCTCCAAACATCTCCTGGATAGTGTCTGTGCAGGCAGCGTGTTGTTTTTCAGTTTGAAGTGACTTTCCCGGTCCTCATGGGTGGGCGTTTCTTAGTGTGAGGATGGAAGGGGAGGAAAAAAAAAAAAAAACACACGGTGGTGGTAGCCGGGGCAATTTTCAATCCAATCAGCGTAAAGCGGGCGGAGCGCATGTGAGAACAAGGGGGGATAACTCCACCCGGTACCACCGCCCCGCCGCTTCGCACCGTGCGTTTCACGGTGCGTTCAGATAGAACATGGGTATGAACAAAGAATACATTTGTAGCCGGAAGAGAGACACAGCAACAGAATCACTGCAAATATTAGATGTTTAACAAATCCTCTTATAAGATTTCTGGGTACCTGTCTGTTCTGTCCATTTGGGTACAATTGTGCGTAAAATAGCTCTCCAAAATGACCACACCATGCCATGTGCACCAGGAAGATTATTATTTTTTTTAATTTACACTGGCATGTACAGTTGTAATGGCAACAAATGATCTTAATTAAATGTGGTCTATGCCAAACCACATTGCTTTCTTTGCTCTGGTTGTTATTGAATTTGGGATTCTACCAACAATAGAAAGTTGTGCTCCAGTACACCACCGGCAGACAAAGACTCATTTTCCCCCATGCTCACTGAGGTGTTCACTGGCCTAATTAACGTGTTCATCAGTCAAAGAAGGACACCTGCAGGGAGGGGCAACGGTTTCAGACATGTGTTCTACCTGTATTTGTCCTCAGCACAGGTTAAACTGAGCTAATGTGATTTTCTGTGTGCTTTTCTACTTAGTAAACCTGCAATTGCTGAACAAAATAACACCTGAATTTAATCCATTAAACCCCTGCATGTACTATAAACCATTTGGTGTTTTTAGTCTGTTTTAGAGAGAGGTGTTGATTCAGTTCTGTGGTATTTTATGAGGCTGTTGTTTGTGGTGTTACTGAAGGCTATTTGTGCCATTTTGTGTTCACTCCTTGTATGGCTCCCTGGAAGGAGTGAGAGGAATACATACACACTCAGTTTGACTTGACTGCTGGACCATGCTTTCTAGACAATAAAACGGACACCATTATGGAACCAAAAGTGTAAGTGCACCATCTATTGGAGTTTTGTTTGTACTACAGGAACATGTGTTCATTCCTAAATGACATGGGTGAGCCCCACAACGTTGCTGAGCTTAAGTAGATGTTGGTTCTTCCAGTTTTTCCATTGCCTTGGCATTGTTTATTTCCTCAGTGAAATTATGGCAAGTAGTCCATTAGACATTGCAATTTAACAGTAGTCTGTGTAATAAAATACTCAAATCCATCCCTAAAGGTGGCTATTCAAGGGGGAAAGATGTTAATTGGAAATGCTGGGCATATTGTTTAATGTTTTGACTTGGAGAAGAGTCATGCAAGTGAAACAGCCTAATTACTTTTAAAGTTTGATGAAAGTGTTTTGGCTGCAAGGTGAAGCAGTAGTTAGCACCATCACCTCGCAGCAAGAAGGTCGCCGGTTCTCGTCCTGGTAAGGACACCGAGATCTTTCTGCGTGGAGTTTGCATGTTCTCCCCGTGCAACGTGGGTTCTCTCCCAGTTCTCTGGCTTCCTCCCACAAGGTCCAAAAACATGTTGAGGTTAACTGGTGATTCTAAATTGTCCATAGGTGTGAATGTGAGTGTGCTTGGTTGTCTGTCTCTAAGTGTAGCCCTGTGATAGACTGATGACCTGTCCAGGGTGTCCCCTGCCTTCACCCTAAGTCAGCTGGGATAGGCTCCAGCTCCCCAACGACCCTAGTGAGGATTAAGCAGTGTATCGATAATGGATGGATGAAAGTGTTTTGCCTTTTTCACTTAGTGTAGATCAAACATAGGTATAGTCAGTGGTGTAAAGTAATGAAGAACATCCATCCAAATACTAAAGTTAAGTACAATTTTAAGTACTTTCCTTTCAGGTTAGGCTTAAGTTCATGCTACTTTCCGCTGACTCCATGTCAGAGGAAAATGTACCATTTATTGTACTACATTTGCCTGACAGCTGTAGTTACTTCACAGCTTAGTAGAACTTAAAAACACTAGAATTTCATGAGTAATGATACAAAATACAGTGAACTGCCATACAGTAAATTATAAACAACCTGACAGCTTATTAGATAAGTTAAATCAGTTCTTCCTCAGTCAGTATTCAAATGCTGCTTGCAAGTATTACGTAATAAAATAACATAGAACATTGACAGAGTCCTTTTTGGAGTATAATTAATATTTTTCCTTTTATGCTGTAAGTAGCTACAGGTTGCTGGTAATAATTTGATACCAGAGTGGAGGAGTTTTACTTCTAACACAGTATTTTTAAATTTTGGCACCACTACTTTACTTAGCCTTAGTTAGAGATCAGAATTCTTCCTTCAGCTCATTCTTTATCTCAGAAATATAAAGTGACGATGATGACAAAAGTAAGGGACTGTGTGCCTAAAAAACAAGCAGGATTCAATTGTTACTGGTTCCATGTGGGTTTTATAGGGTCAGTAATACTCATTGGTGTCTGGGAGAAGGCAGAAAAAAAATATTATATTTGTTGTCTGCTGTGTGTGCACACCACATGATAACGTACTTGAAGACAACAATAGTGAGTACTGGTGAACTGTCTACTCTGGTAGCGTTTATGAAATCATTCCAGTGCCTTAATATCTAACTTCAGTCGGCTGGAGCCTATCCCAGCCGACTTAGGGCTAAGGCAGGGGACACCCTGGACAGGTCACCAGTCTATCACAGGGCTACACTTAGAGACAGACAACCAAGCACACTCACATTCACACCTACGGACAATTTAGAATCACCAATTAACCTCAACATGTTTTTGGACAGTGTGGAGAGTCGGAGAGAACCCATGTTGGACGGGGAGAGCATGTAAACTCCACGCAGAAAGATCCTGGGTGTCCTCACCGGGACACGAACCGGCGACCTTCTTGCTGCGATGCAGCAGTTATCACCACTGCTGCACCTCAAATCATATAATGAAAATACAATTATTACATTTATTTATGTGAACCACTGAAATGTATACAGCATTTTTGTTTTTTTTCCCTTTTTGTTTTTTTCAGTTTTTCTTTATTTAAATTGGGCTTTCAAAACTCTTTTGACCATGACCACCACATAGGCCTACTTATTATTTCACTTAAATATATTTAAGTATTTTCTTGTCTTGTCTTTTCTTTTATTTATTATTTCACAAACTGGTGAATGTGTAAAATAGCTACAAATAGCTATCTAGAGCTTTTATTGGTGTGGTAATTCTTTCTAAGAAGGCGAGTTTAAACAGGGCATGTCTTTTGTAATCCTCAACAACATCTTTCTTATTAAAATAACTAAAAGCAGTGTCTCATTCTAACAAAATTCACCCCCCAAAACGATTCCACTATCTATCAGTGGATACCTCGTGCCATACCAGATCCACGCTTTCGAGCCATGCAGCAGTCTGCCACCCAGTGGACAAAACCCGGAACAACAATATTAAATCCCAGCATGCTTTGCTGTACCCGCCGACCCGAAAGCTACCAATACGAGGCTAAGTGGCGTTAGCAACCGGGAGCGGACATGTTGTACCGACCCTTCCCTGAATAAACATCGCTGTGAGCGGGGAACCGGGAGTTAGGGGGAAGGCTCGGAGCTTGTGGCAATCATGGATGCCGTTAACGCCTTTAACCACGAGGTAAGACGCGTCCGGGCCTCTCTGAGAGCCTGGACTCACCGAGTCTGGCGGTGCTGGTCATGGTGCTGCTGTGGTTCACTGGGGCTAGCCGTGCAGGTCGAACCAGCGGGCCTGCACGGCGGGCTAGCTAGCTGGACGTCTTATGTGGCTTAAGCTCAACTGGAGTTGGTGTTTGTATGGTACACCTGCAGCGAAAGTAGTGTTACTGAAACGAAGGGGAGAATTTTGTGCCACCTAGCAAGCCAACATTGCAGTATATAGTCAACACACAGGCTCCACCATCGGCCGTTATGTTAGCTTGTGGGAGTAAGTTATGGTCACTAACGTTGGTGTTGGTAACAATGCTAATAGCAACATCACGAGCAGACGCACACTGCAACACAACATCCCCCTGTTATTGTTAAGCTTACAAGCTGAGTGTTCATTGTAACTTCGATAGCATGCACAGCTTGTGTTTGTTGAGGAGGTGTGAGGCCAGGCTGCTGCAAGGCCCGAGGGTTTATACGGCGTCCAGGCAACACACAGGGTCAAGTCCTCTAATGGTGTTGGAGGCTTCTCTCGTCCCTGCATTACATTTTCCTTAGCTTGCTTCCCCACTGAGAGTAAGTGGCAAATACAAACTTGTGACCTTATCAGAAGTAGATCTTGCTCGTTGCATCAGAATATTATAACCCTAAGACAAGTAGCAGTTTTTGTTGTTCCTTAGAGCACATTTTGCAGCTTAAAGTCAGTCCCGTGTGACACATAGTGTATCTGATGCTTATGAATGCAAATCATTGTTGTTGTGACGTGCATACGTCCCAGAATGAGCACATCAGTATGCTTTAACATGCTCAACAGCACCAAGTGTAACAAGGCTGCATGTTGTCAATGTAGCGTGAGTTATTTTGAGCTGTTTGCGTAAATACATGAATTAATAGTAGAAAATGAAAGTGATAAACTGTGGCAGCACGCTTTATTGCAATACCAGACCTTTCAATGCAACGTCTCCATTAGGATATAACCATAAAATACAGCAGTCGCACAAGATTTGGGGGGAAAAAAAGTCATCAGTTCAATCAGTCACGGTCAGATCACCAGCTGTGGCAGATCGGTTGATAAAAGATGAACGACACAATCACATCATCATAAATCAGTTATTTTGGTTAAGTCGGGTATATTCATCACGCAAAGCTATCAGGTTCAGTTCTTCAACTTGTTGCCACTAACACATTCAGTTGCAAAGAGCTTGTCTTGTGATTGTGAGTTTGGTGAGCAAAACAGATGTCTTAGAAATAGTCAGCTTTGAAGCTCAAGCATTGCCCTGTCTATTTATTTACTTATTTCCTTCTGTGTCATGATCTATTGTCTACTTTGTCCAGTTATTCTCATTGATGGACTCCAAGCCCCCAATATCTCGGGCAAAGATGATCTCCATCACCAAATCAGCCATCAAAGCTATGAAAGTAAGAATCAGCTTTGCATTAGAAAGTTACTTGTTTATTAATTGTTTGATATTTCTTATGTTTTGAACCTATATCTAGATATTAACATGCTCGCGTGCTTCTTTCTTTCTCAGCTCTACAAACATGTGGTCCAGATTGTGGAAAAGTTTATCAAAAAGGTCAGCCAAACCTGTATAATTTCAGTAATGAACTAGTTCATCTTTACCAAACATGAATGAACTCAAACTGTTTCCTCTGTTTTTTTTCTCCAGTGTAAGCCAGAGTATAAGGTCGCAGGCTTGTATGTGGTGGATTCCATTGTTAGGCAGTCCAGACACCAGTTTGGATCAGATAAGGATGTGTTTGGACCAAGGTTCACCAAAAACATCACAGGAACTTTTGAGAACCTCTGCCTTTGCCCTATTGAGGACAGGGTAAGAGCAGAAAGGAAATTTGATGCACCATAGCTACAGTATTACAGACTAATTATCTCCCGTCTAATGAAAAATCCCTCTCGCCCACATATTTCCTTGTTTCCTTTTGTAGAGTAAGATTGTGCGAGTATTGAACCTTTGGCAGAAGAATGGGGTGTTTAAGATCGAGGTTATTCAGCCCCTCTTGGACATGGCAGCTGGCTCGAGCAGCGGTGCTGCACCCTTTGCGGGCACAGATGAGTCAGGTAATTTGTGTGATTGGTCACATGAGATACATGAGGTACAGCCATGATGCTGTTTTGAAATATAATTCTACATTTTTTTATGTTTCCATAAACTTCATCAGCTCAACTTGATACTTCTAACTGGTGTGAATAATTATTTTTTCAAACAAGTTGTTGCATTCTGTGGTGAAAATAATGTAAATGAAGAAAAACAATGTTGTACATGAGCTTTTTTAGTGTTTATTACATGAAGCAATCTAATAAGGATACATTCATGCAGCAACGAATGGTTCTGGCATTTTAAAAACATCTATGTGCTGCACACACGATCATGCTGTTTCTCTTCACTCAGGTTCTTCACCCCCTCCAGCCAAAGAGCCAGTTACTGGGGTAACGGCAAACTCCACCATGACATCTGCTACTCAGCTGCACAACTCTGATGCCTTTGCCGCTGTGGCACAGCTCTTCCAGTCCTCGCAGGGTCAGCAGGTGTGTGTGCGCACTAATGCAAAGCGGCAGTAGCTTTTATTTTTTTGTATTTTTCTCATCACTGCCACATTTCGTAGACCTTCATTGCTAACTCTTCTTTCACTCTTTGGCATTTAGCTGCAACAAATGCTCCAGAACTTTCAGCAGCATCCAGTGAAGCCTGAGACCAACACTCAGCCTCCTCTCCATGCTATTCAAACACAAGCCCAAAACATCTCCACCGGCTTGGGCATGGTCGCTCCACAACCTCCCCTGCCCTCCCAGCCCATCCAGCCTACCCAGCAGAAAACGTCCTTTGACAAAGTGACGGTGTGTTTTTGAATCTGCATATATTATTAATAGCTAAAAGAATTCTTTCAAGCACTGTTGGGATGTTTTATAGCACAGTGCTTGTAGTATGTTACAGTGAAGGGAAACTCTAGACTGTATAAGCTCTGCCATGGTAAAAAAAAATATCATTGTTTGTGTCTTCTAAAATACATTACATGTCTCTCTTAGAAATTGCTGGACCGTTTTGACTATGATGATGAACCGGAAGTTGGAGATGAAACAAAGAAGGATGAAATCCCCCCACAGCCCTCCTTGTAAGTCCTGGATTCATTACATGTACTGTAGCATGTCTGTGATGCCAAGAAGCAGGACACTTTGATTGATTTTCTGAAATGAAAGTTGTGAAGCTGATGTTGTATTTTTCTCATCGCAGTATGCAGCAGCCTCCAGCCTTCCCGCAGCACATGGAGCACTTTAAACCGCAGATGATGAACATGTCGCAAGACCTCTCACAACAGGTAATAAGAGCTACTTTTTTTTGTTGCAAAAGAGCTCCTCTTTGAAGTCTGTCTGTCTAATTAGATCTTTGCTTTATATTTTTTTTATTTTTACTATTCCTGTAAAATTGCTATCCCTAGAAGAAATGTACTCCCACAGTAGGACTGCATATTACTTAGTCTATCTACAGAGCAGTATATCATCTTTATTTTTTGCAAGGCACTCCCTCTATTTATAAAAAAAAAAAGTTATTTGAAAATATGGTAAAAAGCTTTGGACAAATCTGTCTCTGATTAAATGATGTGAGGAACTTTGTTGTGTTTGCATAATGTTTATTACAGGTTTCTATCCCTCCTAATGGTCAGCTCCAGGTCTGTGGTCTACCGCCAGGACAAAGCTTTCCAGTTACAATGCCTCCTATGGGACATGCTATGCCAGGGCAGCCTCTCCCTGGTTCTACTGGGCCTCCAGGCTTCCCAGGTGTATATCCTCCCCATAATGCAGCCCAACAACAACAGGTAGACTTCTGCTTCTACGTCTGCTCTGCATCTGATTTATTGCATGCTATTATTTTTCAAATAAAATTAAATTCTGATGCCACAAATCTGTAGTCTGATCATAAACAATGTCTTGTTGTAATCAAGGATGTAATGCTGTAGGTCTAACGGTTTGCAGCATCTTTATAATATGACCTCTCCATATAAAATCAGGATTTGTCAATGGATATGGATCATTCATCGATGAGGGATGGCAGACATGGTCAAAGGTCACACTCAGGCTCCAGGTAAGCATTTAAAATAGGATATGATGTTTCAAAATAGACTTCCATATCTGAGTCGACCTTTTCGAATAACATAGTATGTAATGTATTTTCCCCCCACCCTTATCTTTAGATCTCCAAAGCGGAGAAGGTCACGGTCTAATTCCCGTACACGACGATCTAGGCACAGGCGATCTCGCTCACGCTCCAGAGACCGACGTCACCATTCTCCACGCTCTCGCTCGCAGGAGCGCAGGGAGAGAGAGAAGGAGAGAGAGCGACGGCAGAAAGGCCTTCCGCCACCCAAGAGCGAGACACTAAGCAGTGAGTCATGAGCTATTTATGGTTACATTTATTTAAGCAGATAGACATTAAAAGGCTGAAATGATTTGTTAGGTGTACACAGTATGTTTTTTTTTTTTTTGTAGTTTCATTTATAAGATGGTTTTCTTTCAGTGGCATCAATTAGCTTTTGAAATAATATTCCACCCTTTCAGTCGTGTATTGCTGATGTATTTTGTCCTTTTCAGTTTGCAGCATAACTCTGTGGGTGGGCCAGTTGGACAAGAGAACACAACAGCAAGATGTTGCCTCTTTGCTCGAGGAGTTTGGGCAGATAGAGTCCATCAATGTAAGTAGACTCTTATAGATCAGTTACATTGATCCCCGTGTGACCTCATCCTGTAACAATGACATTTGCTTTTTCTCAGATATGACGTGTTTATTAGTTACCTTAACGTAAATTTGTCTTTATATATTTTGTGTTATAATTCAAGTTCTTGCACAAACAGCTTATTGCTCCTGTTTTGTTATTAATATGTTGTATTTTTGTATTCAATATTTAAGTAAAATGCAGATTTTTTAAAAAAATAGACTATTGAAACCAAATTTGTGCCTTAGACATGACATTGGGTGCAGGCTTAATTAAATGAAAATCCTAATCTCCTTGTTTTTTTTCCTTACGTGTCCTTCTCTGTTTTTTTAAAGATGATCCCTCCACGTGGCTGTGCGTATATTGTTATGATACATAGGCAAGATGCCTACAGGGCTCTACAGAAGCTTAGTAGAGGATCATACAAAGTTAACCAGAAAGCCATCAAGGTGAGTAAGAAACACAGATTGCTACTTAGGAAAAGTACTAATAACTAGTAATTTTCTAACTGATTATGTTTTTTCTTTTTTCTTGCCAGATGGCTTGGGCTTTGAACAAGGGCATCAAGCCTGAGTTTAAGCAGTACTGGGATGTGGAGCTGGGTGTCACCTACATACCCTGGTCTAAAATCAAAGAGGACCAGTTGGAGGAGCTGAAAGAAGGAGGCATACTGGATGTAGACACCTTATCACCAGGTAGAAACACTTTTGACATAAATACAAATTAAAATTAAATCTAACCATGCATCATTCTTGTGATAAATCCAGTTAGTCATACACAAAACTGTATCTTCTATCACAGAAAACTCACCATACCTTATCTGACAAATCAAATGCTGAATTTAATAATCTATACCCTTTATGGTTTGTGAACTTTATTGAAATTGTTGTCTTTTCCAGAGTGGAGTGGAGCCAGAAAGTCACTTGACCTTGCAGAAGAACTCACCCACAACGGCCGTTCAGAGCAACAGCAACCTGAAGAGACACAAGTATTACCTTTAGCTCCTACAGCTGCTCCTCCTGTGCAGGTAAACAACAGCTGCAAGATGTTGTCAGTATTTGAATCTTTTTGAATTAGAGATGAGTTGATGAATCTCTGTTAAAAAAGAAAACGTTGGCACAGCTGATCCAGAAACCTGTTTTGATGCTGAAATATGTTTGCTTTTGTAACTCAATCAGATGGATGAGTATGGATGAGACGTTTAAAATATGATGAGAGATGGGTATGTAGGGATGGGTACCGAGCCCCGGCGCAACATTTTTAAATTCCGGAGGATCAATAAGCTCTGACGTTAATGGATCTGCTAACAGTACTTTATAACAACGGTCCCCAGAGAGAGTACTTTATAACAGCGGTCCCCACAGAAAGAATGAAAAACATTTTATTGGTTTATTTTAGTCTGTTGGAGTTTGTAGCTCCGACTGACAGGACACCTGATGTCTTTGGGGCAGAGCAGCTCTGTCACTCATCTGCAGCTCCATGCAGAAACACACAGGTGACAAACAAAGTCGTTTACATGTCAGAGCAGAAACACAATCAATCTGTCGAAACAGTCAGTAAAAGTTCATCACGTACAGACAGAGAAACTCACAGTTTGACCGCTGAGCTCATAGTTCATCCAGCACGAACCAGGTACATTTTGTTTGCTAGCAGCCAGAACGCAGTTAATTAAATTGTATGAACATAGGCTGCTGATTGAAAGTAGGTATCCTCCAGCTGTTTGTTTAACTGTCAGTGTGCATTAAGCCAGTCTGAAATTCAGAGCATCATCTGATCTGCCATTCAGAATTTCACTTCCAGAGCACAGAACAGGATTTAGTGATTTAAGGGCTGCAAACAAACTCTCTTACTTTATTTTTCATGTTACTTCAACTGTTTTCTTCACTAAACTATTAACATCACATAGTAAAAATACTGTCAAAGTCCTGCATTAGTTTTACTCAGAAGTGAAGAAGTGTAGTGACATTTCCTTAATATCTGTTCCAGGTGGAGCTTTTAATTCTGGTGACAATGCTGAACCTTTAATGAAAGATCTTGCGTAATATTTTATTTTGTGAATAAAACCTTTGACAGTGTCCACATTGCTCGGATCATCCCATTAACACAACATTAGTATATACATTTTGATTCTTATACGGTACATATGAGAAAGTTAAGCTTTATTCTGTTCGTAACTTGTTCAGTTTTTTCCTCTTAAAAAAAACAAAAAATAAACAACAATAACCCAAAAGTACTGATAAGAATACCACTAAAGTGCCAGACCGATGAGCAGTATTTGTAAAAGTAGTAATACCGTTAAAATCTTAACGATACCCATCCCTACTTGTATGCCTCCTGCTGTATACTTATACTAAAATAGATGAAGTATCTTAGGCAAATGGTTTTTATTGTAGTTGTTTAAAGTTAACGCCTGACTGTCACTAGGAATTACTAAAAATAACCTTCTAATTAAACATCTACAGTAAATTCTTATAAATGTTCTCAGGTTCCTCCAATGCAGCAGCCCATGGTTGGTGTGGGTTCTCTCCAGCCTCCTGTCTTCCCCGGTCCCATAGGCATGCCTCCGCCTTCCTTCCCCCCAGGTGTCCCCCCTCCTCCTTTCATCAGACCTGGCTTCAACCCCATGCAGATGCCTCCAGGTAGCACCTCCTACAGCTGTTATCTTGCTTTCATTTAGTCTCTCTTAAGCTTGATTTATACTCCTATGTTAAGTGTATGCAGCGAATACTCTGTAGCCTACGCAAGTGGCTTACGTCATAGTCTGCATTTATGCTGTTGCGCCGATTTATGTGCTCTGCAATCACACAAACACAACATTAGTTCGCAGGGGAGTTTGTATGCCACTGTGTTGAGTCCCTTAATGTACTTGAAACAGCCGCAGCTCAAACAGAAAAGATCATGTTGGAGTTGGAAATAGTAAATGTTGAACAGTTACTTTCACCAAAATTTCAGGAGTGCAGTAAGGAGAGAAGAGGCCAGAACCAACCGAGTCTATACATACACTGGTGCATCTATGAAATCATGAAAACAACAATGACTATAATTTTGTTTACGCAAAAAAGCAAGATACAATTCAAGCATTTTACACTTTGTTTCACAGAAGCATTATCTTTGCACAAAATATGCATATTACTACCAATCAGACCAGTCACAGTTGTTGCAGTCTGTGTTGTCAAAACCAGTAGTTACATTTCCGGAGAGGTGTACAACAGGCTACAGCACAGAGTACACAGCTGTGCTGTACTCATGGGGCAGATTTGCAAAAGTATAGATGATATTCTACACAGTGCCTGTTCTTGAATTGTGTTTTTTCAGAATTGTACACAGATATTCAGGTCTGTATTACACCTGTAGTTGAGTTCATTTGGTCCAAAAGATACACTGACAATGATAATGACTGTGACTTTTTTTATTTGTTATAAATTAACCAGAGGTATAAAGATGAAAGGGTATTGACTGAAGGTAACTCATTCATTGGGTAATTATCCTGCTATCCTGCATCATCAGTGCTTCATGGACCTACATGTGGAAATCAATTTCCTCTGACTGAAATCGATTAATGCTGCACTTCATTGTTTCTTAAGTGTTTTTCTTCTTGTCACAAAGAGCACATGAAAGAAATATGTGTCGTGAATAATGTTGAAAAGGCTGAAGCAGAACAAAATGATGTCTTGTACTCTAAGTTTACCAGGGTATAGTAAGTGTGGGATCAATGTGTTTTGTTCACTTCTTTGTGAGAAACTTTAAGAAAGCATTTACACAGCACACTGCAAAACCTTTTCACTCTCAGATTTATCACAGAAAATCGGTGCAGGTGTGCATACATTTTATGCATGTGCTTGGCACTTCATCTTTGCTGTTGTTTCTTCAGAGGGTTCCTGTTCTGCAGTTTAGTCCATTGGTAGTTTCCCATGCCAGCCCAAACAAACTGAACCAAACAGAGAAATGCATGTTTTTTAAATTTTAAACTAAATCAAACTAGTGTAAAAAAAAAACAACAAAGTCCTAACTTCTTTTACCCCTCTTCCATCAGGCTTTCCTCCTCCAGGAGCTATGCCCCTCGGTCCCCCACCTCCTTCCAAAGGTGGGGTCGAGGACCCGTCTCTGGACCCAGCAGGTCTGGGAAACAGAAAAAATGATGAGGTCTTTGAGAGTCCCAACATCTTTAACAACCAGATGGGACCTATGGGTCAGTCTGTGTTTCTTTGCTCACTTTTCACCAGTAGTTTGCCCAGTGAACTTTGAGGAATCTCATCAATCAAATAATTGTCACAAATAAGAAATTCTGGATTCTGGGTAACATTTTATGCTTGTTAATTGGATAAGTACAGATAATGGTCAGGTTGTATTTATGCAGTGATAATACAGTACCGAGCTAGTTAGTGCTGGTCCAGTGTTTGGATGTTTGCTGTTTGTATTGTTTATTGATTGTATTGACTTTTGTCCATAGTTATGAAAACTGAGTCAAAATGAAAGTTGTATTTTTTTCCCCTCCATCAGGTAACCAGGTAGGTATTCCTCCAGGTGGACCTCCAGCTGGACTTCCAGGTGGACCTCCAGGGGCTCTTCCAGGTGGGCATCCAGGGAACATCCAACCCCCCTCTGGTGGTCTGCTTGGTGCACGGCCTGGTATAATCCCACTCCAACGTCCTCCGGTTCCCCCACCACACATGCAGCGTTTCCCCCCACCGCATGGGCCAAGACCACCTCATCCCAGCATGCCTCCTATGCCCCCACAGATGATACCCAGGGGGCCACACCCTCAGATAATACACCATGATCCACCTCTCCCTAAAGGAGGCTTTGGAATGCCTCCTCCACACAGTATGAGAGCGCCTTTCCCTCACAGCCATGGCCCTCCTCCTCCAGGTCCTCCTCCTCCTTTTATCAGACCAGGGGGTCCTCGTGGCCTGGAGGGCCCAGAGGAAATGGATGGCAGACCATTCAGGGGAGACAGGCCTGGATTCAGGGACCGAGACCTAGAGAGGGATCGAGACTGGGATCGGGACAGGGATAGAGAGAGGGAGCGAGGCTTTGGAGGTGGAAGGCGTCCGTTTGGTGATGGAGGAAGGGGAGGGGGTGGTGAAAAAATGGATGGGAGGGACAGGCTCGGTGGCTGGCAGGAAGATGGAGGCGATCACCGTGGAGGAGGATGGGAGAGAGACAGAGACAGAGATCGAGACAGAGACAGAGACAGAGACCGAGACCGAGACCGCGACCGTGACCGTGACCGGGACAGGGACAGAGACAGAGACAGACGGGACTGGAGGGAGAGGCGAAGCAGCCTCGACAGCGACCGGGAACGAGGGAGAGGTGATGATGGGGATAGGGATAGGGATCGGGGGAGGGGAGAGGGAGGGGAAAGGGGAAGGGGAGAGGGAGGAAGTCGTGAAAGAAGCAGAGGATCAGAAGGAAAAGGGGACAGGCCAAGGCGGTCCGAGCGGCGGGAGAGGGTCACGCGGTGGGACAAAGACGATCGATTGGCTGAACTGGAAAACATGGACAGATTTCGGACCTCTAACAGCACAGAGCAACCTCGTGTGACACCTGCGGTTACCATGGAAACCAATAAAGAACCAGGTGAAGAAGCCTCTGAAAAGAAGGCCGAATCAGAACTTTTAGCTCCACCCCCAGAGGGAACTACTGTTGCAGAAAATCCAGAGCCCTCTGAGCCTTTACCTTCTGCTCAAAGTGAGACCACGGAAACAAAAGAGGAGGCAGCGGCATCATAGACTGCTTCTTCAGTCAGAGACTGCTGTGAACCACTGAAAGATTAAAAAAAAAAGAAAAGAAAAAAAAAAAACAGGTGTTGTCCACCATGATAGTCAGTCTCAACTGTTGGCAGATGAACTGAACGACTAGTTGGTTTCTCAGTTGGCAATTAACAGTTTCCGGGCAGTAGCGTGTTTCTTGAAAACAAACAGATCTCCCACACATGTTGTCAAACTTATGAAAATGGATGTTTTCAAGCTTAATGGGTTTTGATACAATTGGCATCTGTGTCTCGATGAAAATCAGTTTTGAAAAATGGCTGTAGTTAAATATTGGCTATTGACTGTAGTTTTTCGCCTTCCCTTAAGTTGTAAGTATGAGCAGAGTGTTTGCATGTTAACTTAACTCTGTCCATTTTTTTGTTTGTAGGCAGACAGAAAACAAATGATTTCTATTTAAAATTTATTTTTACTTCATGCCCTCATGTATGGGATAGCAAGAATGTCACAACAATGTACATTTATTCTTTTAGAAAAACGTTTTTAAATTTGCGATATCATATCCAACACCGAATACCGTCTCAAACAACTCCTTAATAACAGACGTGTGATTACTTTTCCTTTATGTTTGTGTTTCGTGTCGACTCCTCAGTGCAGTATCGCAGCCGGGAAGGCACAGGTTCCAAAGGACTTTGGTGGCCTTAAAATCACATCAACCAAAATTCGTGATTTTTAGAAAAAGTAGAAATTGGGAAAAGTCGTGCTTCTGGACACTGAAAAATGTGCACATACTTTTGGTTATATTCTCACTTGTACATGCTTTCACCCACATTCTGTCAGGCAGAATAAAGACGAGTGTTACCTTTATTCTGTCTGACACCTGATGCTGTAACTGAGGAATCAGACATCCACTTTTACAGTGTCTTTAAAAGTCCACTTTCAATACATGATTGTTTTTTTTGTTTTTATAAGTTTGTAAAAAATGTACGTTTTCTACTAGTTCTGAGATTATTAAAAAAAAAATATTGGACATATAGGACAAATTCTGAGCTTATTTTCACAAGATCTCTGAATCTAGCTTGGTCGTCATATTTTACTGACAATAGGAATTACACCTGAAATTTTGCACCATTCTAATATTTACAAAATCAAAAACACTTCACATTGTTTGATCATACTATACTGATCCGGATGTCACTTTATTACAGAGTTCTTGTCAGAATCTTTTAACTCCCTGTGTGTGCATTTAATTGCATTGTTTGGTTAGAAAGGTATTGGACAACACAAGTCATTTATAAGGTGCCAAAACCAAGAACTTAAACAGAGGCATTGTCAATTTCCCATTGCTTAACATTGGCTAGTGGGCCAGAGGCATTTCAGACAAAGCATTTTAATATAACGTGCACTAAAATTAAGAATGAAACGAAAAAGATGGAAAAGTTGTGTTTTGTTGCATTGCCCATGGGAAGTTTAGAAAATAAAAATATATAGGAGACCTTTGAGAAATTACTATGAATTAGACATACTTATTATATGCAAAAATAAAATCCATTTGCGTGCAACTTGTACCCCACTGAAAGGGCAAAATGTTTCTGTGGTATGGAGGAGGTTCGTCATAGTTACAGCTTTTTTTCAAATGTTGGCTGTCAATTTTTCAAAATTGACATTTACATCATAAAAGTAAAACTGAAGTACAATTCCATTGGAAGGTCTAACATGCATACTGTTTTTCAGTCAAATTTTTCACACCCTTGCCTGGATGTTTGTTTTTTTTTTTTTTCTTCAGTTAAAGAACTAAAGAAGAAGGCTTTGTTTAGATCCAACAGAGGAAAATCCTACACAAGTTCATTTTAAAAGCATTTTTTTAAAAACACAAGTTAGTATGTTCATAGTGGTCTTTCCCCTGCATATATAGAAAGAAGATGGAAATCTTTTGAATTCGACAAAAGAGCTGAACTGTATTTTGGAGGTTATTTTTCAATTTTTCCTATGTACGTCAGTCAAGCCCCGATATAAATTAATATTTGCCACACAAAATTGCAAAATGTAACCCTGTAGCTGATTTTTTTTTTTTTTTTTTAAATGTGGTTTCTGATAAACACATCTTGCGAACTTAGTGTGTGTGTGTCACTGCAGACATGCTGTCTGAAAACATTAATTAAGTTTTTAAAATCAAAAGCCCAGATTTTGCAAGTGCAGCTCTTGTTCTGGAATAATTTTACACTGACACAACGAGGGTAAAAACTAAAGTGAAGAAATGAAGAGTATTGCTTGGGACACCGCTGTAAATATGCTTGTATCACTGACGAGTCTAAAGGTGACATGGTAATTGTTGTTAATATTCTGTGATTTCTTTTTCTGAGACAAACGATTTGACTTGGAAGGAACAACAGAGGCCCTTTGCTTTAACGTTTTTAACTCCTAGTGGTTTGAAAATTGACAGATGTTTCTATGATTTGTTAAAATACAAAAGACATGGACATAAAATCTTCAATATTTCAGCCATAGGAAATTGTTTTTAATAAACTATTTTTGTACCAAATGTTTTTGCTTGTACTGACTTTCTGTGCGTAACACATTCTTAACTATTCAGCAGATAAAGACATGTACAATTATCTCATGCACTTGATGTAATGGGTTTGATATGTATTGCAATTTTGGAGGAAGTCAGTTAATATATTCATGACGAGGAGTAAAGGAAGTTTTATAAAGCTGGTGGTGCAACCGGCTTTGCATCCTGCACAGTTAAATGTTCATCTTCATATGATCAGCTTATAGTTTAGTTATGGTTTCTGTGCCTACTTCCTGGATCTGTTGATTCTAAGGTTATTCAGATGGTAAGATGTGTTTGCAGACTTGATTCCCAGTTACACTGACAGTGGGTGAGTATTGGATAAATCATCGGTTGTGCAGAAATCTTTAGTTAATATTGATTGCACTTTGATTACAATTTCATTAGGCATAATCGCCAGCTATAAAGCCTAGTAACAAATACTACATCCCTGATGACTGATAGTACAGATATAGATGAAAACTGGAATAAATAAATATACAGGAAAATATACAAATAAACAGGAATATATTTTGAATGAATTGTAAGTATATTACAATTCCTTCTTACATATCAGTGTTGCTAGTTAGAAATATTCTATTTGAAACTGGCTGTTGGAGGAAAGGTTAACATGTTTGATAGGCTACAAGCCACTAGCCTGCGACCAATCAAAATGTGTGGTGTAGATTGGTGCTTGATTATGATTGGCTTTTTGTGATATAAGCCCGCCCATTAGGCACATCTATTTATTTGGTTGTCTCTAGTCGGTGCACGCAACGATAACTTGGTCGTCCTGTGAAACTACTCAAACATGGTGCTGAAGGCAGTTTGCGTCCTAAAAGGAGCCGGAGAGACCAGCGGAACTGTCTATTTTGAGCAGGAGGTAAGACACGCTCCAGTATTATCAGAGAACGAGCTATATAGTCAGTCGTTTTGTAGGAAAATACCCGGAGGTTTAACCTTACGTGCACCGTCTTGACAGCTTCGGTGCTCGAATGTTAAGCTAGCTAAGTTCTCCATTCACAAGCTAGCAGCTGAGTAGACCGTTTTTTTTTACGAGAGACCTTGCTAGCTAGATAGCCCACTAGCTAGCTGCATGTTTTATTTGAATGAGACGGCATTGAAGTATGGGAAATTCGCTTAAGTTACATAGCGGTGATTTCACGTATTTGATGCAAATTAGCCTTCGCGTGCACGTCACAGAACCGCAGTTAAAAAAAAGTGCGCATATAGTCAGTAAATGCAATTTGTTACTGTCAATTCAGAGCAGACTGCTTGTGCAAACACTGAATATCTGGGGTAATAAAATGGCTGAAATCAATGCCTGGTTATTATCGTCATAACCTTTGTACAGGGCCTTGGATGTGTTAATGATTAACAGCGTCTCTGACGGAAACGCCTGTTGCATGGGTTCAGTGTTTACAGTGTCAGTCTGTGATGTTAACGTTGCCAGTCTGATGTGGTTGTTGAACCACACCAAGGCATTGGCCGCTTCTGTTTCTGGCTGAGCAGCAAATGTCAGGTACACGCAATACTATCAATGAAAAGGGCAGACGTCCAATAATTACTTATTCTGCTGAGTCACTGCCTGACTCCTCCTCGTCGCCTTTTACATAGTTGGCCTTGTTGATAAGGTTAACGCGGGACAGAGCAACCATGAAGGCAGAGAGTCTGCAATGTTTGACTGCCTGCAGACACAGTCATGTGGTTTTACTAACTATTGAAGGCTCCACACAATCCAGTAACTAACGCATGATGATCGGACCATTTTGATTGCATATTCATACAGTGATCAGACATGGTGCTGCACTTTTTGGACTGAATGTTGTCATCCATAAAAACAGAGCTATTGTATTGTGTTGCTGTTGCATATTAAGTGAAAAACTTTTTTGCCAAGACAGTTTTCACAGAGAGTTTGACATGGTGAAATGTTTTTTTGTTTTTTTTTAAAGCAAGTATTTCAAGCCCTAGACATTAGGAAGTGCTTTTAATATTTATTTAATAATTCATACGCCTTTTTGTGTAAGGTATGTTTTGGTGTCTAGCAGACCAAGTTAGACCAGTGTCCTTTCCATTTGCTGTTAATTTCATGTTGCGAAACAGACAGTTTGGCTTGGGTGGGGCTTGAGATTGGCATAATCCTGGTTTTAGCCACCTGGCTTTGACATTTCTTTTGTTGTCATTTGTGTTGTTGTCAAACTGATCTGCTAGGATGATAAAGCCCCTGTGAAGCTAACAGGAGAAATCAAAGGTCTTACCCCTGGTGAGCATGGTTTCCATGTCCATGCTTTTGGAGATAACACAAACGGTGAGTATCTGACAATACGTGTGTGCACGTTTGAGAATTTGTCAGTTTTCTGAGGTTGTTGGAATTGTAGGTTACTGTCACTGAATTGCTTTGTGTTTGCAAACCTACTCTCAGACTGAATATGAAATGTTTTATTATAAAAGTATACATTTTCTCTTTCTTAGGGTGCATCAGTGCAGGTCCTCACTTCAATCCCCACAACAAGACTCACGCCGGTCCCACCGATGCAGATAGGTGAGTCGAGTTTGAAGAAAAGTGGTGTCGTAATGTACTGCTATTGTTCAGGAAGTCATGGTGCAATTCCAATTGTAAGTTCTTGCAAATGTTTGCAAAAAGTTTATAGATTCAGTAATAAATTTAAAGCTTGCATGCAAAATAAGGTTGCTTGAAATATATTATCAGGACTGTTAAATGTTTATTTATATCTTTATTTAATAACTGAAAACGGACAACCTACTCTGGTATAAGTGTGTTTGTATAGTAAACTCTGATTTAGCATCAACTCAGGAATGTTTGCATAATTTTGCGTGTTGCCTGAAGACAAATGTTTACAACTAACAGATGGTTTGACTGTGGGATTGATTTGCTGTCTGAGTGTGTGTGTGGCTTTTATTCTTCAAATGGTGGAAAATAGCTTTTATGTCTGCAATTTTTGGGGGGCATCTTTTTTTTTTTAAAAAAAAAGACAATTAAAGCACAGACAGGAAACATGGTTGGAGAGAAAAGGGTACGGCATGCAAGAAAGATTTCTGGATGCATTTGAAAAATTCAAGGGCGCAGATGCACTGTTGTGTCTTCATTTGCAGTTTAATCCAATGCTGAAACTGACTTTGAATAATTACTGTCTCTTTGTGATTAGAGTCATAACTCTGAAAATAAATGAGCACTCAAAGAATATCAGCCATGGACTATTAGTCTGTTGTGTGCTAATTTTTTCACCTCTGGAACAATTAAACAATATGTACCTGTTATAAGTTACTTAATTATGCTACTTGCTGCTGTGTTTAGGGTTCGAAGGGTGTCTGTAGCAAGAAGTGTGAAACATAACACTTTGAACAGATGTGATGGAAGCAAAATGCAAATACAAAGTTCAAAGTTGAGTTTACGATCAGTGTTATACCAAAAGAGTGATTAGGTGCGGTGGGAGGTTGGAGGCACAATAAAAACCTTTTCTTCAGAAAAAAGCATCTTTTTGACAAGGCTTTAATTTTGAAATTTTTATGGATAATTTCGTGGTCTAATAATACTTTCTTAAGGCAATGCGAGCTGCAGACATATTTTGTAGGCTTGGTTCCAGTGACTCTTAGGATTAGATGACCAAGTGTAACGTTAAGATTGATTTAATGCAAACTTTTTTTCTTTACAGACATGTTGGAGACCTGGGAAATGTGACTGCAGGAGGCGATAATGTTGCCAAGATAAGCATTACTGACAAGATGCTCACCCTCTCGGGCCAACACTCAATCATTGGCAGAACCATGGTGGTAAGAACAAGTGCCAGTCCACTTTCATTTCCAGTGAACAAAGTTTGTGAAACAAGTATGCTAGGTTATAGCTTAAAGCTCATGTAGCATGTGGGACCACACTGACTGGAGTTCATTGTCTACGTTCTAAATTGTTGTTGATCTAAAATGCATTGTTTGTTCTTTTTTTATTAGATCCACGAGAAGGCTGATGACCTGGGCAAAGGAGGAAATGATGAGAGCCTGAAGACCGGTAATGCAGGTGGACGTCTGGCCTGTGGAGTCATTGGCATCACCCAGTAAATCATCTGCTAGAACATGAAGCACTGGAAACAGCTCTTTCCCCTAAAGCACTTAATATGACCAATATAGCTACTTGACGTGACAGTTTATCCTTTTCAGTACTCTGTTTGCTTTTTGTTGACTAGTCAGGAGAGTAGATAAGCCATACTTTCACCCTGTCCGTTCTTCATGACAATTGTATGTATGGGTTTATATGTTTGGATTAGTTTTGGTCCCAAAGAATTGGTTGCGCACAATTAACAGATGTATACAATTTACAAAGTAAATAAAAAGTTCATCTGACTCGTGTGATCATTCTGAAAAGTGTGTCTAAGGTTAATGGTACAACTGATAACCTGTGGGGGAAGAAAACGTTTGTCTGGCGGCTCAGCTTGAGTCTTGACCTTTTTGTTAGGATTAACATTTTTTACTTTTTAAACGGGTATAAGAAACAAAAGCTGCATGTGATTTTAGCAAAGCTGGTTTGGATTCATTTTGGTGTTGATAAACTGTAGCTGGTTGTTAGCAGTACGAGTTACACTCGTGGGCTTGGCTTCTTTTGTCACGAATATTTGCTGTCAGTTTTAAACAACTGATAGGAATTTCAGCTTATGTGATACTGTGTAATTTCCTGATACCTTTATCAGGTAAGCTGGTTAGTTTCTGCATCTGTGTGTAGTATGTAATGAAGTTGCCCTCCAAAGCAATCATTTTCAGTCTTTTTAGTTTGTCATCGCTTACAAAAATGGACCACATTTCACATTGACTTCCAAGTGTTGCACCACAAAAATGTCTCCTCTATACTTCATGAACTGTTTAATTTGGGCAACCGTTGAAGTCCCATGGAGGTAGCATTATCCCATATTTGACCAAAAAGAAACGACCAGGGAAAAATCCTCCAAAAGTGTTGAAGAACTTCGTTTTTTTTTTCTTCCTTAAGTCACCTCTCGGTGCCCCTCATTATCTATTATCTTGCAAACCACTAAAAGAGGGGTGGCCCAGCTGGTTTTGGAGCTGCTTATCTATAGTGTGCATGGTAGTTTTTCATTGTAAAAGTAATTGCCCCAGTGTGTAGGCTAGGAGTCAAAGTAAAGGAAAAAAATCTTCAAATATGTGTCACAAGTTATGAGGCATGGATAACATTTTGGTCAACACATGGAAGTAATTGCACAACTGTAAAAAAAAAAAAAAAAACAACAAACAAACAAAAAACCCCATAGTGGCAGGGACAATGGAGACACACTGGACAATGTAAGAAACAAGGCATAGATGTGATGTACACTGAGTAGCATACCCATGTCATGATGTTGCCACCACCATGCTTCACACTTGGGCTGGTGTGTTTCTAATGATGTGCAGTTTTACTATCTGCCAAACACTGTGTCTAATATGATGGGCAAAAAAATTAGATCAAAGAACCCTCTCCCAGCTGACTTAAGAGTCTCCCACATGCCTTCTGGTAAACTTTAGTCAAGATTTCATGTGAGCATTTTTTTTTTTTTTTTTTTTAACAGTGGCTTTCTCCTCTCAACTGCTGTATACAAAGTCTCTCCCACCTCAGCTCCTGAAGCTTGAAACTCCTTCAGAGGAGTCACAGGTAACCCTTAACTGTCAGATAAGTAAGGTGTACGATTCTAAAATTGTCGTTCTTTTAATAAACAGTTTTACAACAGGCACTTTAGAGAAATATGGCAGGTATCTGGTGGATGGATTATGAGACAGCATGCTCCTGGGCACCAACCTGTGAAAGAGCCTCCACCTGTCCTATGTAGAAGTGGGAGACTCAAACTAAAAGACAACTTCAAATTAATTTGATGTATTCAGAAACAAAGGTTGCTTTTCTCTGTATGGACCTTTTGTGTCTTTTGCTGTTGTTTTGTTGCTTTACTTTTTTTTTCTTTCATTTATTTGTTTGATTTCAGATCTTGTTTGTCTTGGTTTGGATCTTAGTT